>NC_133657.1:188077290-188318311 GCF_009905375.1 Apium graveolens
AGGGATGTCTCGAGGCACAAAAGAAGGAACTGGGGGAGGAGGTATAGGGGTCTCCTCAGTAACAGCATCGTGGGGTCTCTCAGAATCCGAGCCATCCGAATCAGAAGGACTCTCCCGAGATGGAGAACTCGAAATCGCAATAGGCCACTGCCAACATAATAAATATACAGGCAAGACACAACCAGGTCAAGGCAATTCTATCAAAACATTTAATAGATGCCAGGGTAACGCCGTCGGAACCATCGACTGACTCTAAAGGTTTGCTCCTCTATATGAGTTGCTGACTCACACTTAAAGACTCACGTTATCACCTACTTGACACAATCCCTAACCTGAATCAGGGACTTGAACCTGTAGCTCTGATACCAACTATGACGGCCTCAACCCCGGGGTCAGGAGTTTACGTCACAAAACACAATTACCAAAAATATAAACAACAAAATTATTATTAAAATATACTAACTTGACCCTGAACCAAGATCCGATCCAGGTTCAAGTGTAATTCAGGTTCTCATTATTACAAACTCTTTATTCAATATCTAAGACACACTAACTCTATTCAGCAACTCCTCAGACCTCATGGTCTGATACAAACTACCTCAGAGGAGCCAGGTCCAGTAGGGGCGGGAACACGGGTCGGTCTGACTAATCTTCTAGGCATCTGCGAAATTAACATAACAGTTTGCAAGGGTGAGTATAATAACTCAGCAGTACAAAATATGAATAACATATTAAAATAGTAATGTAACAATAACGGGAACAGAGCTGTAATCATAATATTAACATTTCATAATGATAATCAAAGCAACTGGATATCACTAATTAGCATGCTTTGTGAAAACAACATAGTAGTGTGCTGCGTAATACCAGAGTCCAATTTTAGCATGCTAATCATTTTATAAAACCGCTGTATCAATCAATCATGCTTTTATATAATTCACAAATCCTAATTAGATACATAACGGATATGTGAAGACAGCTGATCAGGCTATCAACACCAGTCGGCTCTAACTGCCATCCCATTTACCTGTTCCGGAACTCAGAGACTAGCTAGGTTTCTGACCTGCTGGACTAATTGGTTTTATAGTGCGCGCAACCGAATTAGCCTCTTACGCCACCTCAATAGGCCTACTCTGGCCCAAATGTATCCCATATCTGACCGTTTTATCCAGTTTTCAAAACACTTGTACCTATCTCATTTTCAAAATCATTTAATTAATCAGCACACATATAAAATCCGTTTCGCAAATCATTCCATTCAAGATAGGTACCTTTCGAAGTTACTTTTCCCCAAAATAATTTGAAAACAGTAATTTTATAACTACAGGGGATACGTAACTTAAAACGTTTCTGTACCATTACGAGAATAAACATTTAGCTATTCATATGCACTGAACCATAAAAGAATGGTCAGGGGTACTTGCCTTGCAACGCTTTACAAAACCCTAAGTAGCTTTCACACTGACTTTGATCCTGGAACAACTCGACTGGGATCTATAATTACCAAAATACCCTAATTAGTTATATCGACGTGCTTGATATCCTCAAATCCCAATAACCCAAATCCGACAACCCGACTCGTATTATTATTATTATACACATAATCATGTAATCACATCTCTCGAACATAAATAGGGGTAACACGTAACCCATAATTATGTACGATTACAAATATATTTTTAGAAAATTTTGGCAGCAACTTCTTTATTTATAAGACTACCCATCGATTATAATCGACGTCAACAATTCTCAACAATCCACAACATTATTCCGTACAACCCAACACCAATCAAAATTAATTATTTAAATCCAAATATATTTTACATAATTATTTTATTTTATTTATTTATAGAATTTAGGACTCAGAACATCGTCATCACCGTCCACCGTTGACTCACCGAAGTTCATCGTCAACGGCGGCACAATTTATTGGCGCCCGATATATTACAGGTTTCCAAATAAATTATACCGATTATTGTAAAACCAATTCCAACACGAATAATTAATATCGCGAATATTAATCAATAATTCCCTGCAATAAAAGGAATTAAATTAAAATCTGCACAATCCAAACCAACAACACCCAAACGGCCCAACAAGGCCCAACAACAAAACCCAACTGCCAGACCCAATAATAGGCCCAACAGAACCAACAGAATCGAGCCCAACAGAATCCAACACAGGGAAACAGCACAGCACAGGAACCAACACGACCACAACACACACGCGCCGCGGCTCGCGCGCACACACCGCAAACAACACACATAACTCACACACACGACACACACAACACACACATGCAATCACAACACACACACACAATCACAACACACACACAAGCATATACAGATGAACAGAGAAGCAAAACCAAGTGGCCGGAAAAAGAACCCACCGGAAAATGATGACGGCAACCGCACCGAGAAGCAATAGGAGAACGAAAAAGAAAAAGGAGGAGGAAGAGGAAGAGTGGAGAGATGAGAGATAATGAGAGATGAGAGAAGAGAGACTGTAGAGAGATCGAGATAGAGAGACAATGAGCCGAGAACAGGGATGAAGGGGGGTTTGTTCATTTTTTTTATTTACAATTGCTCCTGTTGCAACACGTATCACAAAATTAAAGGATACGTGTCAATTCATTTATATATGAAATTGACACGTGTCCAAATATTAACCGGGGACCGAAAATTGCACTTATCGAACCGCCGCGACATTTAAAATGATCCCAGAAAATCATAAAAAACCATCTTAATATATTATAAATATCCTGAAGAAAATAAAAATGTAACTTCCGAAATTTTAAAATAATCTTTAAAACACACTTTATGCCCGCGTTTTAACAAATAACGAAACAACGCGCGGTTAAAACAACTTCCGAAAATTTCTAAAATAATTTTAAAATTCTCAGAATAATACGAACTTAATAAAATATAAGTTTCATAATTTTTAAAGATTCCCATAACTAAATATGGATTTTAGCATTTAACACACTCAGAAAATCATTTAAAAAAATGAATAATTAACAAAATATTGATTTCTCAATTTTATAAAGTCCTAAAAATAATTATTGAAATTATAAAATTAGAAAACCAATTTTAAAGACAACCCAAATATTTATAGAATTAAAATTACAATAAAATCACTTTTACAAGCAAAATAAAATCATGTAACTCACTAATAAATCACACAATTCAATTCCACATATCAACAAATCGTAATTAATTATGTACAATCAATACTGCTTCCAAAAACCATTATACACCTTCTATTTATTTACTTAAATCTTTATTACACTTCCAAATAAAATAAAAAAACACGAGTCGTTATACTTAGAGCTTCATTTTTAAGCTCATTGATTTCTAATAGCTCTTTTTCTTTATCAAGATTGTTTTTATAAGATGTTTCTATATCTTGAACATTTGATTCATTTAGAATCTTTAAGTTCAATAGATCAACGTGAAGTTTACAAATATTATCATTCAATTGTATCTTTTCACGTTCCATCTCTTCGTCTTTGAGAATTAATGATATATTCTCCATTTCAAGATTGAGTATGTTTTCTTGAAGTTTATTTACCTCAATCTTGATGAGATGGTTTTGATCTTTTAGAGATGTAATCTCATTCTCATCTTGGACTTTTGAGTCCATCATCCGAGTATATTCTTTATTTTGAGTATGATGAATTTCCTCAATTTTCATCTTCTCGGACCATAACAAATGAAACCTTTGTTCAACATCTTTATATTTATTCTTATAATTTATTACAAGTTCAATTAAATCATGCTTATTCATATCTACGAGAGATAAATTAGATTCATCTAATAAAGATTTAATTGAGACATAGTTAGGTGTTACCTCTTGATTTGAAGAGGAGATTTCCGTTGAGGTGGTTTCATCTCCGAGAGCCATCAAGCATAGATTGACCACTTCTTCACTAGCTTCCGGAGCTTCTTCATCTTCACTTAGATCCCAACCATTTTCGGCCACGAGACTTCGTCCCTTTGAAAGTTTAGGACATTCTCTTTTATAATGACCGAGTTGTTTACACTCGAAACACACATCTTGTGTTTCCTCCGGAGATGATTCTTTGGGTTTTGGAGGAGTGTAAACCGGATGGTTTGTAGAGGCATTGGCATTGCTATAGGTATTTATATTTTGGTTGCCTTTGCCTTTATTGTAGCTCGTTGACGGATAATTACTCTTATAATTGGAAGAATAATTTTGAGAGTAATTTGGCCTTCCATTTGAGTTAAAAACTCTTTGTTGATTATTTGATTTTAGGAAGCCCTTTCCATATCTTTGAGCTTTGCTTTGAAGCACACGACGAAGTTGTCTCGTGAGTAGAGCAATTTCACTCTCATCGAGATTTTGGAGTTCCTCATTTAACTCTTCGTCGTTTTCATCTTCATCAATTAATATGGCCTTTAGAGCCATATTTTTCTTTTTATCCTCCATCTTTGGAGCAACCTTTTCCGGAACATTATCTTCTTCGTAAGCACGAAGATTTCCGAATAGGTTATCAATCTTATACTCATTTAAGTTGTGCATCTCTTTTATAGTAGTGACTTTAACCTTCCAACTAGGAGGTAGAGATTTGAGCACTCTTCTATTCTTTTCATTTTGAGTATAATTCTTTCCAAGTTGAGATAACTCATCGATTATACGAGTAAATCTTGTTTCTATATCGATGATATTTTCTCCTTCTTGGAGTTTAAAGTTCTCATATTCTTGGATCAATGTATCCATCCGAGAATCTTTTATATCAGTGGTTCCTTCATAGGTTACCACTAATTTGTTCCACATTTCTTGTGCCGACTTGCAATTATTTACTCTTTTATATTCTTTTTCTACAAGTGCACTTGTGAGAACCATTTCCGCCTTTGCGGCTATATTCATTTTGGCTTCTTCCTCAAAGTTGTATTCACTAACCTTCTTTTCGACGATGGTGTCATCGATAGTTTTGGTAGGAATGCGAACACCGTCTTCGATAGCCATCCAAACTTTGACTCCTTGAGATCTAGCATAAATTTGAAACCTTGTTTTCCATGTTGCAAAGTTGGTGCCGTCAAATAGAGGAGGTCGTGAGCTAGATAGACCTTCACCACATCCAACGGGATTAATATACGCCATTCCGGATCACTTTTTGTTGTGAATTCAAACTACAAACCAATAAGAGCCACATGTTTAATCTCTTCGAGTCTCCTCCATGTGCATTATATATTAATGTATATAATTTCCCCTTCATTTTTAATTTGACTTTTTCCGTTAGTCGGTTAACTTTTTTCAAAAAATTACGTCAACATAGTTTTTTAAGTCAAGATATCTACAAGTCACATATCAAGTCATATAGAGAAGTCATTCGAGAACTCCAGAATGACTTATCGAGAAGTCCAAAATGGCTTATAGAGAAGTCTCAGAGATATCGACAAGTCTAATGAAGATATGAAGAGTGGAGATATCGACAAGTCAAATTATCATTAGAGATCTCAGAGATATCTACAAGTCAAAATGTATATAGAGATCTCTGAGATATTGACAAGTCATTTATGCATAATAAAGATTTCAGAGATATCGACAAGTCAAAATGAAGATACGGAGATTGGATATACCGACAAGTTAATTTCTCATTAGAGATCTATGAGATATCGACAAGTCAAAACGCATATAGAGATCTCAGAGGTATCGACAAGTCATTTCTACATGCAGATATTTGGAGACCTCGACAAGCCAAGTTCACTTATAGAGAACTCAGAGACCTCGATAAGTTAAAGACACAAATAGAGAACTCAGAGATCTCGATAAGCCATTATACTTATCGAGATGTTAGTTCTCTATACAACTAACTGGAGATTGTAAGGTCCCGTCTGAGGGCTATTTTAAGCTAGAAGGGGGGTTGAATAGCTTAATTACCAATTTAAAAATTGTTGTGGTATTTTAAAAATATTTTATCCCTTTTTAAAACTTTACCGAGTGGTTATGCAGTTTATATGTGCGGAAGATAAAGTGCAAGGAAAGAAAATACCACACGGTGATTTTATCCTGGTTCGCGATGGCGCAACCTCTAATAGATTCGCTCACCCCTACTCCAGTCCTCGAGCTCCTCTCCCGGACTCGGGATTTTCCCTTATAATAAACTCACTCCTTTAATAGGCGGAGAAGCCTTTACACCCTTTACAAGTATTTATCTTGGTGCATAACACAAGGGTCACCACCTCAAAATAAATGTATTACCTACACAACTTATCTTAGACAATAACTCCCCGCTATTTCTTCAAAGTTATTGTAGAGCCTTTGTGTGGACTTGGCTTCCTTAGCTTTTGCCGGTCTTGGATCTTAGTGATCCGGTCTTGGGTCTTTCCTCTTCTTCACGATGCGAAGACTACTAACTCCCCGTTAGTACGTCTAGGACTTGGGTCTTAGAACGAGAATCACCTCACGTCACTTCACCTCACTACAAAACTAACAAGACAATCCACGAAACAAAACAAGTAGGAAAAAAATTGTTTTGAACTAGTATGTTACTGTACTAGCCCACAAGTAGTATAATATCCGAATAAGAATATTAAAACTAATTAGTTATACTTGACTTAAAATACAACAAGATGGTCAAGTATATTTATATTTACTCCTTTATAGGTTTAATAAAGTTGTGGAGTAATATGAGAAGTCCCTTTTTATATCAAGCATTTATGGCTTATGACTTCTTTAGTATTCTTCTTCTTTCGATTAAGTATTTATGGATCGAAGAATACTTTAATTACAACCTCGGAGTTGTAATTTTACCTTTAAGTATATTAACTTAAGGTTTTAAGGTATACTTGTATATTGACGATTATACGGTCAAAGTATACTCTTTTAACTTCAAGCACGTTTATAAGATTTATGAGTCTTAGCCAAGATCCAGTTAAATAAGTACAAGTAATTGGCTTAAGATTGTGCTTTCGAAGTTTGGACGAGTAATTACGAGTATTTTATAGATATCGTAGTATAACCCCACGGAACACTAAAGATGTTAGAAGGGGCTTATACGATCTGACTCATAATTGTTTATATACACGATATGTGTTAGCCAAGATCCAATTAAATAGCGTAAATTAATTGGCTAACTCGTGGATTTGATTCGTCCTTAACTTTAACGGATGATTACGAAGTAGTTTATATGGAACACGCTATAATCCCCCAGAACACTAAAGGTGATAGAAGGGATTACACTTTTACTTTGTAATATTTTATATGTACGTTATTAGTTAGACAAGATCCAGTTAAAGAGCGTTAAGTAATTGTCTAACTCGTACGATCTGTTTCAAGATTTGACAAATTACGAAGTGTTTATATGAGACAAGTAATAATCCCCTGGAACACTAGAGATGATAGAAGGGATTACACTTTTACTTCGTAATTATTTTATGAGCACGAATGAATGTTAGCCAAGATCCAATTAAAGTGCAAGAAATAATTGGCTAACTCGTACTTGTGTCAAATATAATCTTCCCTTGGAGATAAAGTACTTTTCTTTGTAGATCTTCTCGTTGGAATGATTTTTTACGAAGATCAAGTACTTATTCGAATTCCGAGTTCGAATCTAAGTTCTCCCTGGGAACTTCCTTTATAAGAGAGCTTGTATTAGAGCTTAAGATGAAGTAGAGAATTTAGGTACAAAGCTTAAATACAAATAACTCAAATAAGAAGCTAAAACTAACCACTTTTGACAAATGGTCGGAAAAGTTTGCCGGAAAAATTCGCCGGAGGTTCGGCCGGATTTTGGCTATTGGCCGAACTTGGGCAGCCCTTCGGGTGGCCGGGAAGTGGTAGTGGATGAGCTCACTTGGTGGGATAAAGCTTGGTTGGGTGAAGCTAAGCTTGGGTTTCAAAAACCTTGTATATATGTAAGTATATAGAAGAGAGAGAAGGTTTTTGAGAAGAAGTATGTGTATAGAATTTGAAAAAGATGAAGAGAGGCACTTCTTGAAAAAATCCCAGCAAGTATTTGGCTCTTTAGCTTGAATAAATAGGGTTGGGGTGGGGGTTTATTTATAGGAGAATTGGGTGGAATGAATGGTGAAGATTTGAGAAGGAATGGATGGTGGATGGAGTGTATCACATGGATTGATGACATGGCAAGTAGGTTGTGTTTCTTTGCAAGTGGGAAGGAAGCACAAGCTAGTAATCATTCAAATCTCAGCTGATATATATATTAAATATATATTTTCCTTTTCTTTTAATCATTCCTCAATTACTTTAATTAAGGATTAAGCACCATTAATTATGACCACCCCAAAAACTCTTAAATAAATACCATAAAAAATATGATAATTACTTAAATAATATAAAAAATGATGTCCTGCAAGTTTTGGTCAACTTTAGTCAATGGTAGCTAGGTCAAACTTGGTCAAATGTGGGACCAACTGCCTCGATTTTTGTGCTCGGACAAAAAATCTCTGAAAGCTACAAATTTTTTACCATACTTAGAAAATACCATTTAAATGATCCATACCAAATTTCAAGTCATTCTAGCATGTAGAAATATTTTATCTAAAATTGGAACTGTTAAGTCAGCCTTTCTTCCGAGTAAAAATACCATTGGTCTTGAATTAAAGGAGATGGATATTTTGACCAAAGTTTTGACTTGTATAAATACTTAAAATATATTTCCTAATATATGTGATATATTTGGGTGATAGGAAATGTGTTTGAGTATTTTTTGAATAATTTTCTCCGAGAAATGCTGATATTACGAAACGGGAGAAAAATACTGTAAGTATACATAATTGAGTTGCAGAACTGGATATTAATATTCCAATCATGAATATTAATAATCTTTGAATAAAAACTCTTTTGATTATATGTAGAGATATATTTTAGAGCGAAGAGTTTAAATATTTTTGATATAGCACGAGACTTCTAAAGAATATTTCTGATATATTCTTTATTCGAGCTTGTTGCCCATATTCTTGTTGCAACACAGATCTAAAAAATATCATATCTTGATATTTCTTCTTTGATCATATTGCCTTGGAGATATATTCCATAAAGATATAGTTTTGATAATTTGCAAGAATGGAATATCACTTTTATCTGTTTAAAAGACATGATTTTGCTAGTTTGACTTTTTGACTTTGATTTGGATCAATTAAATTCATGTCCTAATGTAGAGGATCTACGTGTTCTTAATTTTATGTTTAATCGTACAAATACCAAAATAAATAATATATCGAAGATATCCTTTCAGAGATCTTGATATGAACCTCCAGTACAGAATGTAGACAAGTTAAAGATTCAAGATTATCAATCAAAAAACGATCTAATTACTTAGATTGAAAAGTCTACAAAAACAGCTTGAAGAGTGCAAGATCAAGGGTCAAGATTAACTGAAAAAGGAAGGTCACAGACCTACAAGATTTGCAAGGATCCACTAAGCCATAAATGGAAAGCTTTAGAGATAACTTAAAGTAGGGTTTAGTACATCTTATTGCATGATGTGTAAACCTGTAATTACTAATCTATAAAGTAAACATTGGTCCTTTGTTTTAAAAAGTAACAAACATATCTAAATTTTCTAGTATTCTCTCAAGAAAGAAGCTGAGTTCTCATATTCTTAAGAACCCAGGAATTGTAGCAAGACATACTTATTTTTAATACAAATTAAGTGAATTTTGAAATATTGTGTTTATTGTGCATGTTCTTTATATTCTGCTAAACATAGTATCTCTACAATTAAACTGCTTTGTTCACCACCTTTCCAAATCAGTTTTAAAAAGCCTAAAAATCAAGAAAATGTATTCAACCCCCCTGTGTTGCACTCAATATCCAACAAGTGGTATCAAAGCAAAATATGAAAGAAAACAGATAAAGATCTTGGAAGTATGAGCGCACAAAAGATAAGTAGTATTAAGGTACCAGCCTTTGACAGAATCAACTATACACTTTGGAAAAAGAAAATGATGTTGTTTATAAGAATGGCCAATCCATTATACATCCAGATTCTCAAGAAAGGTCATTTCACCCCATGGAAAGGGTAGATGAATCTACATATGGAGACATGGTCATCCCAGCTCATTTTGCACCTAAGGACCCTTCAAAATACACTGAATCTGAGAAAGAAAATGTCTTTCTAGATAGTGGCCTGCAATTAATTCTTATAGAGTCACTTGACAATGTCATGTACAACAACACTGTCAACTGTGACACAACTAAACAGATCTTGGAGAAAATAGAGATTTTGTGTGAAGGTATAGAGGAAGTTAGATCCAACCAAAGGAGAACACTGGTGTCCCAGTATGAGGGATTCATGGCAAAGCCCAAAAAAGAAATTAATGAAGTTTTTGAGAGGTTCAATAAATTGATAAATAACTTGCAGCTACATGATAAATATTATGAAGCTGATGAGGTTAACCTGAAGATCCTACATAATAACACTGGAAGTTATTATGGAATCCTGAAAACTTGTGAACTTGAAATGCTGCAAACAAAGTCATTAAAGGCAAACCATGGACATATGGTTGATGGTTCCATCGCCTTAGTTGTACATGACAATGAAGAAAGTGAAGATGAGCAAGATGATCAAGTTTCAGTTATTCAAGCTGTGGAACAAAAGAACAAAGGACCTCAGAAACAAGTTGTTTTAGAACTGGAGGAAGATGAATACTACACCTTGGATAAGCTAGATGAAATGGACCAATCCATGGCTTACTTAGCTAGGAAATTTTCTAACATTAGAGTCAAGAAGCCAAGGTTTTTCAAGAACAAGAAACAGTCTTCCAACAACAACAGTTGGAAACCAAAAGGTCAGTATAACTCAGCTAGCAAAGTTGGCTACAAAATTGGATCTGTGGACAGATCAAAGATAAGGTGCTTCAACTGTGATAAGTTGGGCCATTTTTCTATTGAGTGCAGGATTCCCAAGAAGGTGAAGAAGGACAATGCATATTTGGAATTAGAGGCAAAGTATGAAGCTCTCTTGAAGAAACAGTCTAGAAAAGTTTATATTACAGAAGGCAGGAGTTGGGATGATACTGATGATGAAAATGAGAATGAAGAGTTTAGAAACTATGAATAATGGCTATTGAGCAAGAAGAATCATCCTCATCAAAACCAGAGGTACCAACTCTTACTACCACTGATTTAAATATAAGCCAATATAAAGAAACTATTGAAAAGATGAGTGTGGAGGTGTTTCACATCCATACTAGCATGGTGGCAGCTACTGAGGAGGTTAGTAGGCTATCAAAAGCTAATGAGAAGCGTGATATTGAGAAGCAAGATTTGGAGCTACAGCTTGTTGAATTTGAAATTGTCAAGCAGGAAAATGAATATTTGAAGAACAAGCTGGAGTGTGCTAGTGAAATAGAAGTTGTATTGAGGGGAAAGATAGAGAAGAATAAAGTGAAGTTGAAGTTTTTCAGGAATGCTTCTCAGTTAGTTGGTCAGTACCATGAGAAGAACATTAATAGTGATTTTGAAAATGAAGCTGAAGTCAACACAAGCAACAGAATGAACGAAGAGTCAACTGAACAAGTGAATCATGATAATGGAAGTTCATCTCAAACACCTGAATTTGATAGCACAACTCAGGGGGAGAAAGAGGAGAAAGTTCTGCAAGTCATGCCAATGATGAAAAAGATGCAGAAAATTCAAGTCAACAAACTCACACTAGGAAATGGGATATGAGTCACACTAAAGAAGCAATTATTGGTGATCCAGATGCTGGAGTGAGGACAATAAGTGCAACTGCTAATAAATGCCTACATGCATGCTTTTTTTCACAAGTTGAGTCTAAGAAAACTGAGGAACTCTACTTGATATTGATTGGATATCTGCTATGCAAGAGAGCTAAATCAGTTTGAAAGAAACAAAGTTTGGAAGTTGTTTCCTGCACCAAAGAACAGAAGTATAATTGGAATAAAGTGGGTGTTCAGGAATAAAATGGATGAAAATGGGATTGTAACAAGAAATAAAACAAGGTTGGTTGCAAAAGTATACTTACATGAAGAGAGAATTGATTATGATGAACCTTTTGCTCCAGTTACGAGACTTGAAGCAACAAAAATCTTTCTTGCATTTGCTGCACACTCAAACTTTAATGTGTATCAAATGGATGTAAATAGTACATTCCTAAATGGTGAGTTAGAAAAATAAGTTTATGTTCAACAACCATCTAGCTTTAAAGATCCTGAATTTCCAGATTTTGTCTACCAACTTCTAAAGGCTCTCTATGGACTAAAGTAAGCACCCAGAGCATGGTATGGCACTGTCAAATTTTTTGCTTAAACATGGTTTCACTAGAGGAACTATTGATAATACCCACTTCTATAAGCAGCATGGTGGTGATATGATCCTAGTTCAGATATGTGGATGATATCATTTTTGGTTCTACTAATGAAAAGCTATGTCAAAGATTCTCAAAACTCATGCAGAGTGAATATGAAATGAGTATGATTGGAGAGTTAAGTTACTTTCTTGGACTTCAAGTCAGTCAAAGAAGTGATGGAATCTTCATCAGCCAAATCAAGTATGTTAAAGATTTATTGAAGCAGTTTGGCATAGTGGATTGTTCACCTGCATCAACACCTATGTCTACAACTACAAAGTTGGATAAAGATAAGAAAGAAAAAAGTGTAGACATTTCAGGTTATATAGAGATTATTGGATCTTTGTTGTATTTGACTGCTAGTAGACCAGACATTGTGTTTGCAACATGTCTGTGTGAAAGATTTCAAGTCAATCCAAAGGAATCACATTTTATGGATATGAAGAGAATTTTCAGATACTTAAAAGGGACTCCAAACTTGGGATTATGGTATCCTGAGGGAACAAGATTTGAAGCTGTTGGATACATAGATGCAGATTTTGCTGGATGCAGGATTGACAGAAATAGCACTAGTGGAAGCTATCAATTTCTTGGATAAAGACTTATATCCTGGTGTAGCAAGAAACAACAGTCTGTGTCAACTTCCACAGTTGAGGTTGAATACATAGCTGCTGGAAGTTGTTGTGCTCAAGTGCTTTGGATTAGAAATCAGCTAATGGACTATGGCCTAGTGTTACACATAATTCCAATTATGTGTGACAATAATAGTGCTATATCTATTGTGGATAATCCATTTAATCATTATAGAACAAAGCACATTGATGTACGGTACCATTTTATTATAGAACATGCTGCAAATGGTACCATTGAGCTCATTTTTGTTCCAACAGAAAAATAATTAGCTGATATTTTTACTAAACCTTTGGATGAAGCAACTTTCACTAGACTTGTTGGTGAAATTGGAATGTTACATTATTCATCCTAAAGGCAAAAACTCAGCTAATGTGTTGCAGCAGATTGATTTCTAATAAATCAAAATTAATTTAATTTAATTAGAAATGGAATATGAGTTATAAATATTTCAGAAATCGTTGTATATCTATTTTTCAAAATTTAGCTTGGAATTTTTCAATTATGAGAAAACTGTCTAAATGTTAATCTACATTTTCAATATATGAAATTAACATAAGACAGAATCAAAAAGAACAAAAGTATATAGAGAACTGAGTTCTCGACAAGTCTAACTGAGTTCTCAACAAGTCATTTTGAGACTTCTTGAGTGAGTTCTTGAAAAGTCATTTTTCTAACTTCTCGAAGGACTTCCTCGATAAGTTATTGTAGAGATCTCGATAAGTGATAATTCACAGATTTCTCTACAAGTATAAATTTTAGATTTATCAACAACTTAGAACTAAGATAATTTAATTTAATGAATTATTTTGGTAAAATACTTTTGATAAAATCATTCTAATTTTATTTTGATTTATTCAAGACAAACTGTGTATTTATTTGACATCTCGATAAGTCATTTTCTAGTTCTCGATAAGAGTCAGGAAAATGACATATCGATATGTATCTATTCTCTCAATATGACTTCTCGATAAGCAAATTCTAAATGTTTATTTTGAGTTCTCGATAAGTCATTTACATTTTACTATAAATATCCAGACATCTCGACATCAACCTCTTTACGCCTTTGAGATCTCTAAGTTGCCTAATTTCTCCAAATCAAAACCGTTTTCTCTCATTTCAAACTCTTTCTCTCTAATTTTTCTTATCCACTCAAATTTAAACACTTAAAATGGCATCAAAAACAATTAGAGCTTTTATCCCAAAAGAGGGGACCAACGATCCTGCATTTACAGATACAAACCAAGTTCCTGATAGCTTCAAGAGTTTTGTGAAGTTCCTTTAGGATACATACTTTACAGATGCTCTAATTGCAAATCCAGTATTGTACTTGGATGTTCTTAGTGATTTGTGGAACACAACTATGGTAATGATAGTGGTGCATGAGAACCAAGTTGTATCTATTGTGGTTAACTGCTTCATTCAAGGCCAACATGTGGAGTTTTATGAGAATGATGTCAATGTGGTTTTAGGCATCCCTACAGACAACCTTGTGGATGTCCCAACTCAAGAAGAGCTAGCTGAGTTCATGGACTTCATCGATTATAGTAAGAATATCAACTTGGCTAGCTTGAACAAGAATCATTTAAGGAGAGAATGGTCATTTCTATTTGATTCCATTGTGAGGGCCTTCACCTGTAAGAAGACAAGGTATGACAACATTTTAAGTGTTGTTCGGAAGCTGGTGTTCCCTGTGGCTCATAACAGATACATCAATGTAGGATTACTAATAATGGAGGAGCTTAGCACCAGGCTCACAATGCCTTTGGCATCAAGAGGTAAGGAAATCTTTCTTCCTAGGTTTATAATGTATGCTTTAAATCATAAAGTGCATGACTTTCATTTGCTTAATGGTATAGATAAGACTAAAATAGGCAACTATAAACAAGTGTCCAAAGTTCTATTTGGCTCACTCATTACAAAGAACAAGGTACCTGTAAGTCTTGGAATCACTACATTTATGTTGGAGAGATTCAGGATTTACCCTTACCCAATGCCTGACATAAGATCAACTGTTCAATCTAGTACAGTTATGGCTCATATCCCTGTGGAAGAACAAACACATGAACATCAACAGGGGCCTTCCCAAACTAAGACTCTTCCTTCTTTACCATTAGAAGCTAGGAAACCGACCACTTCAATATATCAAAAGGGTGAAGTGAGTAAAAAGAAGAGAAAGCAGGCAACCCTAAATGTGATAAATGAGAGTGGTGATGATCAAATTCCAATAGAGTCCAACCTGGTCAAGAAGCCAAAGAACTTAAAATAAACTGAGTTGACCACTCATTTGGCTATATCTCCATCCTCCTAAAAGGATGTAGTTGCAAAAGAGGGCATAGAACAAACTCTAGGGGCATCCTCTCAACATGGTGTCTCTATTAAAAAGAGCACTCTCCCTAGTGCACCTTGTAAAGAGTCTGCACCAATAGGGGTGAGCAGAAAAAACCGAACCGAAAAAATTGATAAACCAAACCGAAAAAAAATAAACCGCTAAAAAACCCGAAGAAAACCAAACCGACAAAAATCGAATTAGCGGTGCGGTTTCGATTCCGGTTTTCAATCAAAATCGAATCGAAAATAACTGCACCGCTATATTATATATATATGATATTATGTATATACACATGTATATATTATCATAACTCGGTCATAATATTTGTTAATTAAATATTTACTTAACATTAGTAATGTAAATTGTATAATATAATATCATAAATTAATTAAGATTAATATGTAAATACTCTTAAATCATAATTTTTTAATATGTATATAATCAATTTTATCATATGTTTTGATATATACTCTTTTTTTCATTGTTGTGAACATATATTTTTATCATATTTCATATCTATTATTTAAGATAATATAAATTATACATTCAAAAAATAACTTTATGAAATCTATCAATTTTATTTAGCGAATTCTAAAGTGACAAATCTTTGGTGATTCATGTAATATTATCATTTAACTTGCTGTTATTTTTTTATCCAACACATTACCAACAAAAAATCGTACAAATAAAAAATGTATAAAAAAACTGAAACCGATAAATGGTTAACCGAAACCGAAAAATTGTTTTAAGCGGTTTGGTGGCGGTTAATAGCAATTAACCGAATTGCATGTATTGGTTTGGCTACGGTTAATGCTAAAAATTGCACCAAATTGCACCATGCACACACCTATGCACCAACACTTGAACACATTCAAGTGTATGAAAGAAGGAATAAGGATGACACACACACAGAGAGCACATTTTTTGAAGCTCCCTCTTCTATTCAGGGGCAGCTTCCAACACTCAATCCTGAAATTACTAATCTTATATCTAAAGTTTTTTATTCATACAATGAGACACTTGAATCTGATTATCATGTGTTGCTAAAATTAAGTGACATGGTTCAAGAAACTATGTTCACCACCCAGGAACCACATTTAGTTGGTGAGAGGCTACACTTCGGGGTAGATCTTGATGATACCAACACAAACACAGGAAATTCATCAGTTTTTACTAAAGACCATGTGATAGTCTCTTAAGCACCTTCATGTGCTAAAAAATCTTCACAGATTGATAGGCTTGAGGGTAGTACTCTTGAGGGGGAGCTATCTAAATCCTTTCCAATTCAATTAAAGGTTCTTTTTGTAGGGACAACTCCCCTCAAAACCCTAGGGCGATTAAAAGGTGATCAACGCCCGACATATAGCCCCGATTAGGGCGATTTAGCATTAAACGATATTTTGTTGACGAAAAGCTCAAGATTTCATTACTCAATAAAATCATGATCCATACAATATTGTAAATCGATTGGGACAATCCATCTATCAAAAGTACGATCTGAATAAACATACGATTCCAAGTGGTGGGAAACCATATTCGCAGATCGAGCATTAAAGCATTAAACGCTATTTAATTAGCCTCACAAAGGCCTAAAAATTTAAATATCACTTAAGAATAAATAAGTCACGAGTGTGTAGGTCGCGCCATACTTCATAATATGATCGAACCCAAGAAGAGAGAAAACTACCCCCGAGTCACGATCAGACCATTATAACTTCCATGAAAACTTAAGAAGTTTTCCCGGAAGTTGGGGGCAAATGATATGGATGAAAGTAATCCGTAAAGACATAATAAATGCCAAGTTAATTGTGTCATAAAGTTGACTGGTCAAACTCGTGACGCTACGGCCCAAAGTAGGGCGTCACCGTCACCACCCAATATGAGTTTTGATAATCCAAGCAGGCTGAGAAGGTCACGGCCCAAGTGGGTCGTGTAGCCCACAGCCCGGAATCAGCTATGTGATAGGCCCGCCGAGTAGACCTAAGAATGAGGTCCATGATGACACAACAACGAATCCAACATGGAAACAGACTTCTCATAGGAAAGATTCAGAATTCACCGTCTAGGATAGTCCCACTTATCATCTAAGTAGGATTTGTCCACCAAGTCTCCCTACCCTAGTCTAACCCTAGACTCAACATCTATATAAAGGGTTCTACCCCTCAACCTAAAACTACATTTTTGGCCTGATTCCCTAAAACACATAGATATGTAGGCATCTTGCGAAAATAGCTAGTCCCCACCGCGAGAACAACCATTAAAATTCAAAACTCAACAACCCTAGCATTAATTGTAATCACGATCCTAGTTTTTATTCCACAATGCTACTATTTTTTGTTTGTTAAATATAATAATTTATTTATTATATTATATTTATTTATTAAATGTCTTGGTCTCCGAAATCATTCAATAAGAAACCAAATGGACAAAAGGAGTATATATTTTAATCACAGTTTAAAATTGATCTCTTTAATTATATTATTTAATATTAATATTTAAATCTCGGTTCATATTTCACGAGTTATCAACTAGTTCAAATATGATAAGTTGTCTCAAATTTGGTTTGACATTACTTTTTTTGGTATATAAATTGTAATGAAATGCAATATTAAAAAGTAAAAGAAAAAATAATTTAAGAATCGAATGTCTTTCCCCTAAAAATTAAAGATAAATTACCAAAAATACTAGTTTTTCTAATATTGTTTTGCGATTTTACTATCTTCTGATTTTTTTTGCAAAATTACGGAATCAACCAAAATCAAGCAGATATGCAACTAGTCGAATCGAGTTTTTTTGGTGCATTTGAGGTTGCATGAGATTGCATGTAGTTGCAGAAACTCGTCGAAAGTTGCATGTAGTTGCAGAAACTCGTCGAAAGTTGCATGCAGTTGATTCTAGTTGTAAAAAAATTGTATGTTCGCAAACAAATTTTGGAAAATAGTATTTTTGCAAATAAAAAAGTATATTTTTAAACTTGGATATTTTTCAAAAAAACCCAAATTAAATAATATCAATAAATAAAGTGTTAATATATAAATAACAGAGATGAGTGCACTCCACAAAAACACAACAATAAAGAATACGAAAAAAAAAATATTTGTTTTTTATAAGAAAAAATTATAATGAAAATATTTAATATCGATTAAGTTTAATATATCGAATATAACGTAAAATCTAATCTAAAATTGAGAATTAAGTATAACATAGAATACAATGCAAAATCTGTATAAAATTAAGGGCTTTTTCAAACATATCTAAGTCTAAAAATATTTTTGGAAAACAACTGCTATTTTTTTTAGAAAAATTGCAATTTTTTTAATTTGCAAAAATACTATTTTCATTTTTTTTGCAAAAATACGTTTTTTGACAACTGGAATCAACTGGATGCAATCTTTGACGAGTTTCTGTTTCTGCAACTACATATAACCTCAAATGCAACCAAAAAAGCTTCATTCAACTAGTTGCATATCTGCTTGATTTTGGTTGATTCTGTATTTTTTAAGAAAAAAAGAATATAATAAAATTGCAAAAAACTTAAAAAGGTTAGAATTTTTGGTAATTTCTCTAAAATTTTGTAACAATGAAATTATTTGATCCTAATTTTTTTAAATTCTATTTTAATTAATAGAAAAACCTATTTCAATGTAAAAATTAAAATTTAATATATTTTTATGTAAAACTATATAGTGTTATTTAGGGGTCGTTTGGTGCAGAAAATTTGGATATCAGGTATGAGTTTTGTTTATTTCAAACTCATACTTGATGTTTGGTTCATGATTTTTATTCGCTGATCCCCAAATCTGAACCCACTAGGAATCAAATTTGATACCAAAGGGGGGAGTCGGGTATGAAGAAGGGGTATAAGGTATCAGATTTAATTTTATTATTAATCTTTATTTCTACAATTATATACAATTTATGTACACATGTTAGATATATTTGATAATGTCATGGCTAATATGTTTTATGTTTAGCTTTCAGATCTTGTGTGAACAGGATAGATCAGTACTTAACTGTTGATCAGTACTTATACTGGAAGTCAGGACTTAAGGATATCAGTACTTGTATTATCAGGAGATAATCATCAGAAGATAGATATCAGAACTTAAGTGCTGAAGGACAATCAGATAAGGACAGTAGCTGATTAAAGGAAAGAAGATCGAGATAAACATAAGAAGAGATATGCATGAAGAAGGAATTCCGTGAAGAATGGAATACTTGGAATAGAAGATATCTGATTGATATATTTTAGGAAGCAGAATTATATTCCATATCAATTAGCGATTATCTTGTAACTGTGTAGTATATAAACACAGGCATAGGGTTTACACTATATGTGTTATCATTATCGAAGTTATTATTCTATATAACCCTAGCAGCTCTCGTGATATTTGTTCATCACTGAGAGGTAACAGTTCCATATTGTAACAGAGTTTATTGTTTCAATAAAGTTTGTTTTCTGTTACTTAAGTTCTTTAAGTTCGATTTGAGTGTACTATACACTGTATTCACCCCCCTCTACAGTGTGTGTGTGACCTAACAATTGGTATCAGAGCCTATCTGTTAACATACATACAGTTAAAGATCCAAACACAATCATGTCGGACACAGAAACTCCAACTAAGCCTACTAAAACTGAGGAACCACCGAAGACACAAATTCAGAGTCGGTATGAGACCATCAGAGTCCCCATACTGAGACCATCTGAATATCCCATATGGAAGGTAAGGATGACCATGTTCCTGGAAGCAACAGATCCAGAATACCTTGATAGAATCAAGGAAGGTCCTCACAAACCAACCAAACTCGCTGTTGCAGTTACAGGTGAAGCAGCAATGACCGTACCAAAGGAGAAGAGTGATTATACTGCTGAGGACATAGCATCAATTGCTAAAGATGCTAAGGTACGACACTTACTGCATAGTGCCATTGATAATGTAATGTCAAACAGGGTAATCAACTGCAAGACTGCTAAGGAGATATGGGATGCTCTGGAAATAAGATGTCAGGGAACTGACACAATTAAGAAGAATAGGAAGACAATACTCACTCAAGAGTATGAACACTTTGACTCAAAGACTAATGAGTCATTGAATGATTTATATGATAGATTTGTCAAACTTTTGAATGATTTGTCATTGGTTGATAAAGAGTATGATCTTGAAGATTCAAACCTTAAGTTCCTGTTAGCTCTTCCTGAATGCTGGGATTTGAAGGCAACGACAATAAGAGACAACTACAATCTTGATGAAACAACTCTTGACGAAATCTATGGAATGCTCAAGACACACGAGCTGGAGATGGAACAAAGAAACAAGAGGAAAGGAGGAAAGTCAAGGACAGTTGCTCTTAAGGCTGAAGAAGAATTCCCCAAAGCAGCTTCCTCAAAGAAAGACAAGGGTAAAGCTCTTTTCATAAAGTCTGATACTGAGTCATCAAGTTCTGAGAGTGATGATGGCTCAGATTCTGAAAGCTTGCCTGAGACTGATGCTGATGAGGAGATGATGAAGCTGTGTGCTCTTATGGTGAAAGGAATCACAAAGATTGCATACAGGAAGTTCAGGAAGGGAAAGAAGGTTTCCAGGAAAAGCATAAGTTCTGATAAGAAGAATTTCAGAAGATCTGAAGGCAGAGGAGGAAAGTCTGACAGAGGAGATTATACCAATGTTAAATGCTATAACTGTGGTGAGAAAGGCCACATATCTCCTGACTGCAAGAAGGTAAAGGGTGACAGAGGCAAGGCTCTTGTCACAAAGCAGAAAAGCTGGACAGACACTTCAGACTCTGAAAGTGAGGAGAACTATGCATTGATGGCAAATGCTGATAAAGAAAGTGCTGAGAGCAGTTCTGAAGCTGCTGAAACAAAGGTACCTCAGACTACTTATGCTTTTCATACTGATGATATTAATGAGTTGAGAAGATATCTTAAAACCATGTTTGTTAGTTATAGAGATCAAACCTTAACATGTGAAAGATTAACTTCTGAAAATCTTGTTTTTAAGAAAAGAAATGATTTCTTAGAAAAAGAGTTAGTTATATTCCATCAAACTCAGAAGGATAGAGATGATGCTTTTTATGTTAGGGATGAAGTGCTAAAAATGAATGAATCTCTAAAAACTGAGTTAGAAAAGGAAAGAGAGATAATCAGGACTTGGACTAACTCTGGCAGAACAACTCAAAATTTGCTAAGTAGTGAAAATTGGAAAGAGGGATTAGGTTATGGAGAAAATAAGAATGATAAAGGAACTGAAGAAATTAAGCCTGTTGTTAAGCAAAAGCCAAAGTTAAAACCTGTTAAGTTTGTAACTGTAAAGTCTGATAATGAGAAATCAGAAGTTAAAGAGGAATTAACTTCTGACAAACTAAAACAGGAAAAGACAGCTGAAGTAAACATAGGCTTAATGACAAAGAAGCAGCTTAAGCATAAGCTGAAAGATGTCAAGAATGCAAACAAGGTAAAATCACCTAGGAAAAATAGGAATGGAAAGGAAGGTGTGAATAAAAGCAATGATTATAAACCTGTTCCTGATGCTCCTAGGAAAACATGTCATAACTGTGGAAGTTCTAACCATCTGGCTTCTTTTTGCAGGAAAAATAAAATATTAACTCCTTACCTTCAAAATCAGGAGTTAAGAGTCAGTCAGTTAGATACAAACCACAAAATCCTTGTTTTCATTGTGGTAGTTTATGGCATTCCATTTATACTTGTAAGGAATATCATAGTTTGTACTATGATTATTATCAAATAAAACCTTCTTTGAAGAAAGTTTCCATTGTTCCTTCTAGTATAAATTCTGATTCAAAGTCTGATAATGTAAATTATGATAAGAAAAATATTAACATAAACTCTGATGCTAAATCCGCTGCAAATGTTAACAAACTTAATAAGGCCAAAGGATCCAAGCAAGTCTGGGTCCTTAAAACTAATAATTAGTGGTCTTTATGATTGCAGGGCAACAGGAAAAATATTCTAGTTCTGGACAGTGGATGTTCAGGTTATATGACTGGAAATAAGGCCCTGCTATCAGACTTTGTGGAGAAAGCTGGCCCAAGTATTTCTTATGGAGATGGCAACATTGGAAAAACATTGGGATATGGCAATATCAATCTTGGGAATGTCATCATTAAAGAAGTAGCTCTGGTCTCAGGACTTAAACACAACCTTCTGAGTATAAGTCAAATCTGTGACAGAGGTTATCATGTTGATTTCTTTGAAGAACACTGTGAAATTGTGAGTAAATCTAAAGGCAAAGTTGTTCTGAAAGGATATAGACGTGGTAACATTTATGAAGCTAAGCTTTCAACAAGTACTGATGGCTCTGCAATCTGTCTGTTAAGTAGAGCATCAATTGAAGAAAGCTGGAATTGGCATAAGAAACTCTCTCATTTAAATTTCAACAATATAAATGAACTGGTCAAGAAAGATCTTGTGAGAGGATTGCCAAACACAGTATTTGCTCCTGATGGTCTTTGTGATTCATGTCAGAAAGCCAAACAAAGAAAATCTTCATTCAAGAGCAAGACTGAATCATCAATTCTTGAGCCTTATCATCTTATACATGTTGATCTATTTGGTCCAGTAAATGTCATGTCTATTGCAAAGAAGAAGTATGCGTTGGTCATAGTGGATGAGTTCACCAGATACACATGGGTGTATTTCTTGCACACAAAAAGTGAAACTGCATCTATCTTGATTGATCATGTCAAACAGCTGGATAAAATGGTCAAAGATTCTGTGAAAATTTTAAGGAGTGATAATGGCACTGAGTTCAAGAATTTGATAATGGAAGAGTTCTGCAAAAGCCATGGAATAAAGCAGGAATTTTCTGCTCCTGGAACTCCACAGCAAAATGGAGTTATTGAAAGGAAGAATAGAACTCTCATTGAAGCTACACGTACAATGCTTGAAGAAGCAAAGCTTCCAACCTATTTCTGGGCTGAAGCTGTGCAGACTGCTTGTTTTACTCAAAATGCAACACTCATTAACAAGCATGGAAAAACACCATATGAGATGGTGAAGAAAAAGAAGCCAAATCTGAAATATTTTCATGTATTTGGATGCAAGTGTTTTGTTCTCAAGACTCATCCTGAACAGCTATCAAAGTTTGATCTAAAAGCTGATGAAGGAATCTTTGTTGGATATCCACTTTCCACAAAAGCCTTCAGAGTCTATAATTTGAGAACAAAAGTGGTCATGGAATCTATCAATGTCTCTTTTGATGACAAGAAGATCACTGGTCTTAAAGATTTCGTTGACCATGATCAGCTGAGATTTGAAAATGAAGACTCATATTCTGATACTGAAAATCCTGACAGTCTAAGTCCTGATACTACAAACTCTGACGGATTAAACTCTGATGTTATTGAAACTGTGGTGACTATGTTAAAGGAAGATGCACCTATGCAGGGGGAGCATACTCAAGATCCTACCACATCTCAAGAAACATCAGAACATGCATCTGGCTCTTCAAGTTCTGATTCGTCAAGTTCTGATAAGCCAAGTTCTGATAGTGCTGAAAATCTAAATACTGAAGAATCCAACTCAGAGAGCATAGTTTCAGGGGGAGCATCAGAAAATGAAAATGAAGATAGCATGGATCATGGGGGAGCATCCAATTCTAGAGAAAACATTCCATCTGCAAGGAAGTGGACAAAATCACATACACCTGATTTGATAATTGAAAATCCTGATGCAGGTGTCAGAACTAGAACAGGTACTTCAAATGAGTGTCTATACAATTCTTTTCTCTCTCGGACTGAGCCAAAGAAAGTAGAAGAAGCTCTTCAAGATGTTGATTGGGTGCAAGCAATGCAGGAAGAGTTGAATGAATTTGAAAGAAACAAAGTCTGGACCCTAGTGCCAAGACCAAAGAATAGATCTGTTGTTGGTACAAAGTGGGTATTCAGAAACAAAACTGACAGTGATGGCATAATTACAAGGAATAAGGCAAGGCTGGTTGCAAAAGGATATTCTCAACAGGAGGGAATTGATTATGATGAAACATTTGCACCAGTTGCTAGGTTAGAAGCCATAAGGATATTTTTGGCTTATGCTGCTCACAAAAAGTTTACTGTCTTTCAAATGGATGTGAAAAGTGCTTTTCTCAATGGAGAATTGGAGGAAGAGGTATATGTTGAACAACCTCCAGGTTTTGTAGATACCAAACATCCAGATTATGTCTACAGGCTTGATAAAGCACTTTATGGACTTAAGCAAGCTCCTAGAGCATGGTATGAGACTTTAGCTCAGTTTCTTCTGGAAAGTGGATTCAACAGAGGGACAATAGACAAAACACTGTTCTACCTCAACCATGGAAAGGACTTACTTCTGGTCCAGATTTATGTTGATGATATCATTTTTGGATCTACAAATGACAAACTTTGCAAGAAGTTTGCCAAACTAATACAGTCAAGATATCAGATGAGTATGATGGGGGAGCTTAGCTATTTTCCGGGCCTTCAAGTCAAGCAGAATGAGGAAGGCACTTTTATTTGTCAAACCAAGTACACCAGAAACTTGTTAAAGAAATTTGGAATGCAAGATTGTTCAAGTGCATCCACTCCAATGGCCACTGCAACAAAACTGGATAAGGATATCGGTAAATCAGTAGATATTACTGACTATAGAGGTATGATTGGCTCTCTACTCTATCTAACTGCTAGTAGACCTGATATCATGTATGCTACCTGTCTTTGTGCAAGATTTCAAGCAGATCCAAGAGAACCTCACTTAACAGCTGTAAAAAGAATCTTTAAGTATCTTAAAGGGACAGCTGCTCTGGGATTATGGTATCCTAGAGAATCAGATTTTAAACTAATAGGTTACTCAGATGCAGATTTTGCAGGTTGCAAAATTGACAGGAAAAGCACAAGTGGAAGCTGCCAATTTCTTGGAGGCAGATTAGTTTCTTAGTACAGCAAGAAACAAAAGTCAATTTCCACATCAACTGCAGAAGCAGAGTATATTGCTGCAGGAAGCTGTTGTGCACAGATTCTATGGATGAAGAATCAGTTACTGGATTATGGGTTAACATATTTCAAAATCCCTATTTACTGTGATAATTAAAGTGCTATTGCTATGACAGGTAATCCAGTTCAACACTCTATGACAAAGCGCATCAGCATCAGGTACCACTTCATCAGGGAACATGTGGATGAAGGTACAGTGGAATTGCATTTTATTCCCACAGATCAACAGTTGGCAGATATCTTCACAAAACCATTATGTGAAGCTACTTTTACAAGATTGGTAAATGAACTTGGAATGGTTTCAGGTTCTTTCTCTAAATCTGCTTAGTCTTGTTCTGTGTTATCAGACTTTATGCTCAGTATTTACAGAATTAATCTCATTGTATATTCTGTGCTTAATTGATATATGTCTTTAAGTACTGACTGTTGTCTGATATATGTTTCTAAACTCTGATAAGTGATATGTCTATTTAAGTAATTATTCAATCCTATGAGGATAACTGTGCTAGATACTGACCTAGTAGTCTTCAATAAACAAATGATTCCATGGAAGAAGTAATTATTTCAGTGGAAATCTTATGACACTAGCAAATTCTGATAATTGAGCTTAGTTAAGTTCACTTTATATATCTTATTACTAAGTCACAAATTAGAATAATGCTACTCATCTGTTAAGTTCTGATACTAGTAAAACTGCTGAATGCACTAAGTGCTGATAGACCTCTCTTATCAAAAGAAAAAGCAAAAAGATCAAAGAATAAAATCAGGTACTCCTTTGAGATCTAGAGTAAAAATGTGGAAGGGACGACCCAAGTGCATTGCTGGTATTAGGTAAATATGCATCAGAAAAGCAAAATATTTTCTTGGTGACTTTTCACACTCTATGATTACTGGAGAAATACTCTGAAAATAGCATAAATTCTGATAAACAGTCGTGACTCACTTACACTGAGAAGCCACTGTACAATAGAATTTTTAAAGATGCATAAAATTAGCACAAAATAGTTGAGGTGGACTCAAGCATAAACTCATTCTTCAGTCGGTTTCAGGACAATGACAGATCTTTAGCAAAATTTTAGTTATGCCTTATTTCTAAAATGTACTGCAGTGAATCAGACTTTACTCTTTGTCTGTTTTTTGCTTAATGCACACACTAATCACTCCATCTGAATGATGAAAATTTCTGTGGTGGTCTATGTTATTTTCGATAAACAGTCAGTGTGTCCTTATTGCACAAATTCTGAGGACAAGTTCTAAGTTACACGTTCTGATGATTAAGTTCTGACGTCCATAACTCAGAACTTGTATGAGGATTTACTAAGATGGGCATTCCTTTTTCGAGTTAAGAAATTATGTTCTGATGACTGTTAAGTTCTGGTATAGGTCTAAGTTCTGATTTCTCAGTCTAATCCTTTACTTGGCTTATCTTTGAATAAAATTTGATAACAGTCTTAGTTTGTACTCAAATATGTTGAAGTGGAAGATTAATAGTCACTATGATTAGGATTAATGGTTTTGTACTTGAACAGTCCACTGTTTCTTGTGTCTTGTGCGGTCTAGACCATGATTCCTCTTTCCAATGACTGTTATTCTTTTTCAAAGTCTAGGGAGACGAGGTAGAATTAATTCTACCTGTCAGCATTAAATATCTTTGCGTCTCTTGGCATTCTCTTGCCTATATAAGCAACCACTTCACATCAGTCTTTCCATCTCATTCTTCTCACACACTTATCCTCCTTCTTCTATCAAAAACACAATGGTTCGGTACAACATGTTTTTGAACAACCAAACCTTCACAATGGAGCTCAGTTGTACCGAGTGGCAGCAGGAGTGGCATGTAACAGCCATTCCTGAGGAGATCTGGGATTCTGTCCCACAGGAGGTGCTAACTCACCTCCTATTCTTCTATATGGACTACCATCGCCATCTGGAGCGATTGGAGGAGGAAAGACGGGAAGCTATCCGTCAGCAAGAGCGAATCATACGACTCGCCATCTTGTTCGTCGAAGATAGGAAGAGGAAGATGACTTAATCTCGTCTTCTTCCTGTTCTTCTTCATCCTCAGCTTTGTCAGGCTTCTTAGCTAGGACTAAAGCTGTTGACGTTAGGATTAGAAGCTTAGGGAAAATCTTGTATTGATGTAATTTCTATTTCATATATGTATTGACTTGATATATTAATGAAAACTGTTTTTACTTCAAGATTTTGTCTCTGAGTTATTTTATCTTGTGTTGATAAATCCTGATTGATATTCTGATGACCATTTAAATTTTGTTTTTATTTAAGTTCTGATTCTCTGTCAGCACTTATTCATCGAAATTATCTCGGTCATTTTTAACATGATTTATTTTCAGAATATTAATGTTGCAGTGATAAATAATCCAATCAGTGATAACGGGTTAAAATTTGAATTCTTTCCCTTGATAAATGGAACAGTTTTCCCTTGATAAATGGAACAGTTTTTCCTTGAAACTCGGCAAATGGGTAAGTCATGATTACTGTTTTCTCGAGCCCAGTAACTATCCGTTATTACTGCATGTCTGACAGGTGTCCAACGGTAATATTTTTTTTGTATAAGTACAGCAGAGAGAAGATTTCTTTAATCTTTTTAATTTCTTCATCTTCTATCTCTCTTCTTACTTTTACTCTCCTTCACTTTACTATTTCCGTTGTTTTCATACAGATATTATATCAAACACCTATCAGGCATACTTAACTCTAAATTTTTTCACATGGCACCAAAGGATTTAATCATTGATGGAGCTAAGTTTGTTCCAAACAACTATGCTGCAATTCTTGATCATGCTGAAGCTCCATCTGAATTACACTTTGTGCAAGATCTTCTTGCACATAGTGAGGTTGGGTACGCCTTAACTCAGCCTGAATTATTTTCAAGTCAACAAGTTCTTAGGTTCTGGAGGACTGGCATTTTTGATGATGGTGGTAACCGTGGAACTCCCAGTATTATCTTCCAAGTGGGTGATTCATCTTTTGTAGTCACTCCTGGTACAGTACGCAGGGCTTTACATCTTCCCGAGGATTGTACTTTCTCAGTTCCAGAGGACTCAGCCCTTCGAGAGTTAATGGCTGAATTGGGATATGAAAAGAGTCTGACGAAACTTGGACAGTTGAAACGGGCTAATATCAGAAGAGAATGGAGTTTCTTCTTTGATTGCATCACCAAAGCTTTTGGGAACAAATGTTCAAATTTTGATGCTATCCCAATTCTGAGTCAGCACATAGGGTATGCTATTATCCATCAAACTCATTTTGATTTTGCAACTGGAATAATTGGTTTTATTGGGGATAGGATGACAGAGGATCGAGATGTTGTTTATTTTGCTAGATTCTGTCAACTTATTTACACTTACTGTACTGATGAACCCCAGTTAGTCAGCACTCAAACCCCACCTTTTAAGGTTGCAAAAAGGTACTTTAACGACCTGATAAATGCTGACACAAAGAAATCAATGGTGAGACAATTACAGATACCTCAGTCTGTGAAACAGATTCTGGTAAATGCTGATCCTGCTACTTACAAATCTGTTTACTCAAATGTTCAACCAACTCACCATAACCAAAATCCATCAACCTCAGTACCTACCTCTCATTCTACTCAACCTACCCTCAGAACTTATCTCAAATCCTATCTCTCCACTTCACAGACTGCTCAACCTTCTTCTTCAGCACCTATTGTGAAGCCTACATCCTCTAAGCCAAAGAGAACAAAGACTGTTCCTCAAAAACCTCAAAAGAGGAGGAGAATTACTTTGAGAGATGAATCAGATTCTGAGGATCAAATTCCTTCTTCAGAACCTGTGGTAGATGAAGCTGAGAAGGCAACTTCTCAGAAGGATTCTGCAATTGGGGGTTCTAGGCTTCTCAAGAGGCTTAGACGTATGACAGTTCCTGAAACTCCCAAGGAATCCAAATCAACAAGGAAGTACAAGAAACAGAGGGCACAAAGGCCAGTTTCAGATGATGAGGAGGAAGCAGCTAAGGAAGGGGATCAGGAATCTCTGATCTCACAAGACAAGGAATTTGCTCCAGTCACTTCTTCTCCATCAACTCCATCTCAGGAAGCTGTATCTGACAAGGCTAATTCACCTTCTGTGTCTCTTGTTGATCCAGGCACAAGTGCTGAAATTGATATTCAGAACCTGGTTGTGCCTGAAATACTTTTCTTAGAAGCTCCAACAGCAAATAATCCTTCCACAACACCTGTTACTGATGCTGTTCAAACTCCTGAGTTATCACCATCACCTTCTCTGCATCAAGATGCTGATGATCAGATTTTAGGTAAGCATCAGGATATGGCTGTTGATCAGAACTTAGTATCAGATCAGCAATTAGAGGATGCTGAAGCCTCCATTGCTACTCACACTGTTGTCTTATCAGAAGATACTGATTCTCTAAGTTCTGATGCTGCAAATGTTGGAGATACTGGTGAGGCTGCTACAACTGTAGATGCTGATGAAGCAGGTCCTTCAGGACATACTCCTCCACTGACTCTTCCTAAGTCTGAACTGGTAAAGGAGTTTGTTATCAGGGATGCACCAGTACCTTGGAGTGAAACTCCTGCAGGTCAGGAGTGGACTAAGGAATGGAACTCAGTTTCATGTGTTCCAAATGCTTTACATCTTGCTGAGCACTTGACTAAAGCTGATGAAATGTTACATTCTGATGATTTTAAAACCCAGCTTAGAGTCACTGCATTGAGTACTAAACATCTACAAGGTCTTCATTCCAACACTCATGCAGAGCTACACAAGATTCAGGAGAACTTTATCAAACAGGAACAAGTTTGGAAAATTGATAAGAAAAAGTTCTTCCAACCTACCATTGACAGGGTTGCTTATATTGAGAAAACTCAAGAGAAGCAACAAGCTCAGATTGATCAAATTCTGACAAATCAAGCTTCTCAGCAATCGCAACTTACTGAAATCCAGACCTCAGTGGAACTACTTATCTCTCTTTTATTACCTGCTGGTGCCAAAAAGGGGGAGAAGGTAATTAAGTCCAAATGCAAAACCAACAAGACACTGCAAGGAAAGGATGATGGAAAAGATGACCAAGGAACCTCTGGAATGGGTAGTGGTCATAGTCAAGGTAGAAGGTTTACATCAAGACAAGCTAGTCACAGAACAAGTTCTGATACTGGGAAAAGAATAAGTTCTGCTGCTGGTAAAAGGATAAGTTCTGATGAACTTCTAGATCTTGATGAGGAAATGTCAAGACAGTTATTTCTTCAAGAAAATCCAGGGATGGACTTGGAAAGTTTAAAGGAAGAAGAAGCCAGACTTAAATCAGAGAAAGTCACATCTAAATCTGAAGCTTCTGGTAAAAAGTTACTTCCAAAACCTAAAGGCATTGTGATCAAAGAAAGGATACATACTGAAGAAACTTTGGCTAGATCACAACCACAGATAGATCCAAGATCCAAGGGTAAAGAAAAGGTTGGTGAACCTATCAAGCCTTATGTACCTCCTGAGGAAGAAGAAATTACTGATGGAAAAGATGATCTTGCTCTGACTTCAAGAAAAGTTCTTAAAACAACCTCTGACATGGCTCAAGTTGTTCAGAGTCAAGAAATTGTAAGTTCTGATATTCAGAAGAAGCAAGTAACCTCTGACAGTGCTCAAGTTAACTTGATATCAGAAAATAGATCTAAAACACTCCTACCAGGATTCACTAAAGCAAAACAGACTCAATCTTTGAAGACTACTCCAAGTGGTTTTGAAGCAAGAGTAGTTACTGGAAAGGAAGCTAGAGATAAAACTGGATTGGGAAGTGCTGATGAAAGAAGAGTACACAACACTACCGATGATCCAACTTCCTTGAGTGAATCAGGTATTAGAGCAACTCCTGAGAGATTGAATCAACTGGAATCTGTACAGATGGTTTACCATACCTACTTGAAAGAATACATCATGTTGTATTTCATGACAGATGGTAGGGTTTATCATATAAGACAAAATGCCATTCCTTTGAAGTACTTTGAAGAATTGGAGCATGTACTTTTCTTACTTCAAGTGGATGACAGAATAACAGAGACTGCTGCAAACTACTTAAAAGAACAGATTCAGAGACAGAAAAGGCTTTATTCTGTTAAGTCTGACAGCAGATATGTTCCAAAGTACAGAGATCACAATGGTGATATTGTTGATATGAAGCCTAATACTGCACAGATCAGAACGTATCTTGGTATTAAGGGACTTGAATTCAATCTTGAATCTGACAAAGCTTATGTTATAAGACTAGATCAGGAGTTAAGGAAAGCAAAGATTAATGATCTCAGAGCTGCAATCTTTCAAACTGGTGAAGATACTGCAGAGCTTAAAGGTGTTAAAAGGAGAATGATTGATGAACTAAGATATGCTGAGAAATGTTTGTTGAAGAACTATCTCAGAACAACTCCTGACATCAGAGAGATCAGAAGATGATGAAGCCAAGTCGAAGATCTACAACTGCTTAAATTCTGATATTTATACAGATTGAAGTTGTTATCAGAAGTTGAAATTGGTAAAACTTTAAGGACTGTAAGTTGTAGTTATCTAGTCTATTTCTCATGCATTTGTACTTAATGTTTTTGACATCATCAAATATTTGTTTAACTTGTATATTTTGTTAATTTACAAGTTGGGGGAGATTGTTAGATATATTTGATAATGTCATTGCTAATATATTTTATGTTTAGCTTTCAGATCTTGTGTGAACAGGATAGATCAGTACTTAACTGTTGATCAGTACTTATACTGGAAGTCAGGACTTAAGGATATCAGTACTTGTATTATCAGGAGATAATCATCAGAAGATATATATCAGAACTTAAGTGCTGAAGGACAATCAGATAAGGACAGTAGCTGATTAAAGGAAAAAAGATCGAGATAAACATAAGAAGAGATATGCATGAAGAAGGAATTCCGTGAAGAATGGAATACTTGGAATAGAAGATATCTAATTGATATATTTTAGGAAGCAGAATTATATTTCATATCAAATAGCGATTATCTTGTAACTGTGTAGTATATAAACACAGGTATAGGGTTTACACTATATGTGTTATCATTATCGAAGTTATTATCCTATACAACCCTAGCAGCTCTCGTGATATTTGTTCATCACTGAGAGGTAACAGTTCCATATTGTAACAGAGTTTATTGTTTCAATAAAGTTTGTTTTCTGTTACTTAAGTTCTTTAAGTTCGATTTGAGTGTACTATACACTGTATTCACCCCCTCTACAGTGTGTGTGTGACCTAACAACACATATTTTAAATTTAAAATATTATTTAATTTAAAATAAAGTCATGACAATATTTATTTATTTCTAGTTCATAAGATTTAATTTATTAAAAAATATTAAAATATTATTTAATTGGTTAAATTATATTTTTTTAATCAAATACTTTTTCCTAGTAAATTTTTATTTGTAAATTGTGTAAAAACTTAGTTTCAATGTACAATGTATACTTATACATAATATTAAAATCAAAACTAAGATCTCGATTATATTTAAAATAAAACTGATTAATTTCAGCAATGAACCAAACACATAATATCAATAATCTATATCAGTTTAACTGGATTTCTGATTTCAAACTCATACCGACTTCTGAACCAAACGACCCCTTATTGTTCTTTTCTTTATATAAGGATCACCAAGCAAATGCTTGATAAAAAAAAAAATATTTTTTTATAAATTTAACTTATAATTTTATAAATAAAACTTGTAATCAATTTAGCTATTCAAAGTCATTTACATGTACCGTAACTTGCGATCCATGCCAGAATAGTATTATACGTACACACAATCTATACGCCTGTACAAAAAGGAATATAAAAAGGAAGGAAAGGTAGTTGAAATTGGGTCCTCGATCATTTTAATACATTTTTCGTCCCCCTTTCTTCTCCGGTGGACGATCATTTTGACTCGCCGGCGTCAACGATTTTCTTCAACCTCCATCGGTATTCTCTCTCTCTCTCCCTCCCCCTCTCCCTCTCCCTCTCTACATATCATATCAAATCTATTTTATTATATACATATATTGTGACTCGATTGTATTGTTTAAACGTGATATTGCATGATGATTTTGATTTTTCGTGTTCAAAAACCTTTGTAATGTTTTGAAGATCTTTTTTTTCGATTAAATATGATCAATCATGATTTGATTTTGAGGTTGATGAACTATATCTTTATTATCGACGATTTTATAAGTCTGTCTGAGTGTAATTATCGTTGCTGTTGTTGTTCAGTTAATCTGTCAATTTAGTTTTTATTGTTACTAGTATATAACCCCGCACGGTTGTTTTTATCTTATATATTATAAAATATAATTTTTAATATATTATTGTTATGATTCGAACTTTATACCCCAGTATAATAATTTTACAATGCACCACGGTAATTTTTATAATTATATATTGTAAATTATAATTTTAATATATTGCTGATAGGATTCAAACATTATACTTTTTCTATAATAATTTTTAAAATTATATCTAACGGTTCTCATCAATTTGATCAGACGGCACTGGATTGAGTGATCAACGACCAACAACCAAAATTTTAATGTTTCATCTTTAATATAATAGTATAGATTAAGTGTCATAATATAAGTGTCCTATTTTAAATATAATTGAATTGATAGGCGAGTAATTTTGGGTGTTTTATTTTAAATATAATATTAAGTGTCCTATTTTAAATATAATAGAACGACCAACAACCAATAACCAAACTTTTAATATTTCGTCTTTAATATAATAATATAGATGGATTGAATTTATTTGTTGATCACGTGTTTTTGTTAAAAGGAATTAGAAGTTAAGATTCTCGATGATGATATAAAGCTAAGTCTGAATTTTGTTGTTCGGTTAATCTGTCAAATTTTGTCCATTTGTAAATAGTTTTGATCATCCTAACAAGAGCCTTTTAATTTTTTCGTAAATTTGGAGGGATGCTTCTATAATTAATTTAATGTTTTTAATATATTTTAGAATTTGAAGGTTGCCTTGGCAGTCAAGAAAACATTTGTAGTGCGTAATTATTTATCACTGGCATTTTGGCATAGAGTTTGTGATCTTTACTTATTTACGTGTTTATTTTCTATAATTGATTTTGCCACAGAGTTAATAATGGGACTAGGTTCAAGTATATATGTCATCATTTGTTGGTCACCTGGGTCCCAATACAGCAACTAGGTAACTGGTGTAAGAAAGGCCTTAAGGGCCACTTAACTACCTGATTGTATTATTTTGTTAGGTTAAATGGATTTTTGTATTATTCTGGCATGTGTCATGGTCTGAAAACTATATATATAATCTCTTCTTCCTCTAAAACTTCACATTATGTAGGAAAATAAAATATTGTTCATTGGAAAGTGTGATTTTCTTTGTAGTATGCACTTTAGTTGATTAATCTATATATTTTCATATATTATACACTGATTATTTAACTATTTAATTTTTGTTAAAAATTGCAGGCCTTGGACTAGATGGATGTTGGGAAATCTTATAAGTCATTCACATTTTATTGAAGTCGGCATTCTTATTTCGATTAATATGTGCCGCGTAAGCTATTATGCTTAGGTGGTGAAACGAAACTGCTAAGTTATTTGGAATAAGTAACCATTTTGGTACAAGAAGGTGAACGCGTCATACAATAAAAAGTGGTATGGTGGGGTATACTTGGTAATCTGCAAAACATTTGATATGTGTTATATGTGTTTAATTATTCTTGTAATTAGTACAAATTAGATTCTCTGATTAAGATTAGAAAATTTTCTACAGCTTTGAAATTTAGTGTTCTAGTTAGTTGATAATATATTCTCGTATATTTCACCTGGCAATAGGGAAGACGGGTCAGCGAGTTGTTTTAACAGCGGAAAGGACATCAAAAATAGTCTGTTCCATGTGAACCTGATACATTCCTTCTTAGAGACAAACCTAGAAAATTAAATGGGTGTTTACCTTGTAGAAAATTCTTCTTACCCTTTTTAAAATGGTGTTTCGTAGTTATTCGTTTTCTTTTAATTTTATCAGAAGTTTATAGTTAATCAGGAATTTGTTAAATAGAAGAACTGATTAGTCCAGGAAACATATTCCTTGGTGTTGCAAAAGTAAATGTAGGGAACACATTGATGTTAGTATCTTCTTTGTTAGGTACATTTTGGGAAAACAAAAACTTGGAGTTACTAATCTACTTTTTTGATCTCCAACTTTTGGAAAATCTGGACATTCTCAATCAGCTGTTGTGCATTGTCACATCTAGTTTAGTATTCTATTCTTTAGCTTTTTTATAGTAATGTTTATCGAGTACCAAATTATTTTGCTTCAAACAATATAACATCTCTTCATGGCTTTCGTCCCACACTCTTCATTAATATAGTAATTAAATTAGTGACAGTCATTCAAGCGGTGAATTTAGTTTTATAATCTGAAGGGATATCTAGTCTTTAGCAATCTGTAGGAGACTCTGGTGGGATTCTATTTGGTCAGTTTCCTATGTTAATCTTAAAAAATATTGCATTGCAGGCACTTATAATCTACATGAGCTATGGAAGGAGGAGTTTTGCTTTTGAACAAATTTCTATAAGTCTATCATGATTCAAATACATATGAACAGCTGTAATTCTGTAAAATTGTCAATGTTTATCCTGGGAAAGCATAACGAATTTATCTCATACCCAATTTCATTAGTGATTTAGGCTGATATATATCTTATTCCATTGGACTTCATACTGATGATATTCCAATTTTCTCTTAAACGGGGGATCTTTTATGTGAATCGTCATGTTCTATAGATTCTGATGATGGATTTGTCATGTCAATATCGTAATCCAGTTAAGGTGCGAAAAACCGGGGATTCTCCATTTTGATATGCAGTAATTAATTACCACCACAAGGCCATGGAATGTTTTAGTACTCTGTCGACGGTAATGCTTATTGCCACTCACTTAAGCAGATGCATAGTCTTCTCTCATATAGTATTAGTCATTGGACTCTGTCCAGAGTTCAAGTGGTCTGGTCTGTGTGATCGTGGAAGTTGATATCGGGCTCTCTTTTATCTGTATAAGCTTCTAATAAGCTTTGTTGCCACACATAATATGGAATTGGAAGCAGTCAAGTTTTAGTGCTTTAAAAATATCTATGGCCGCAGCAGCAATTTTACAGTAAGCATTGGAGATCTTCCCTATATCTTAAGTTCTAATTGTTAGGAGCAGTGACGGGAGATTTATTTCATGTAGCTCTCTGATGATAGTGAATCCTATGAGAAGGTGCCAAAATGCAGAGGTGAAATAGTGTAACCAGAATTGAGTTATAGATTGCTGAAGCACAGTGGGTACCATGAGTAAAAAACTATATTCGGGTATGTTATAAAACAAGGAAGCTTAATAAGTAGAAGGTGTCTACATGGAGGACCAAGGAATAGGTGCACAAACGTGTTAGGAGCAATGAATGGGCCAAGGATTATTTGTTACTATTCTGTTTGTATAGAAATTTTGTGGATCCAGCAGCTCGTCTCCTCTACTGGTTCTTCCATTGTGCTGCAAAGCATTGTGTGTATTAAGGCTCTAATGGCATGTAAACTGACTTTGTTTTCTCTTGACTTAGGTTAGAAGTCCTGTCAAGGAGTGTATAGAAATATTTCAGGACAGTTATCCTTGAATATTTGATTCTGTTCAATGGGAGACTGTATAGATGTGAGACTTGATTCTGAAAGGCAGACAGAATTAAAGTGCTGTATACTACTACATATTGTATATAGGGCACTGCAGAAATCTTGAATGTGTAGCAGGAATGACTTATATTTGTAGTCTCCAGTTAGCCCTGGATCTACATTTTGGGATCATAGTCATCAAGAATAGATTGACCACTGATGTATACAGGCCATTCAATCTAAACCTTGTTGGAGAAAGAAAATAATTCTTTTAATACTTATGTCTGCTCGTAGTAAAGTAATAGTATGGATTTATTGTTGCATCATAACACATCCTTGTAATGCATACAGTCATTGTAATGTCTTTATCTTTTACTATGTTTTAAATCTTCTTGCACGTTGGTCTCTCTATTTTATGTTGGTTTTCTGATCTCAACTTTGATCAGTGTAAGTCGATCTTTTTAAAAACTCTTTAGTTCTCTCTCACTCATCAACAATTAATTAGTACCCTTAAATATCATATCTCTTCATTCCATAATTTTCAAGTGTTAGCATTTGGAACGTGTCAAGTTTGTGTTTTCATCAGCTAGTCCTTGAATAAGGCGTAGTCTCTCTTTTGAACTGCTTATCCTGTAGTGAAGTATTTTAGAAACTAGTTTGAATTGTTATTATTCTTTCAGGAATTATTTTGTTTTTAAAATCCACCATTTTTGACCATAATGGTAGAGTATGTAGTTAGTATTGGGGCATATTGTAGTGAATGTGGTCGGCATGTAGCTAACAACAAAAGTTTGTTTTTGGACTGAAGTTGATCGGAAAATTTGAGGTATCCGCACTCATTTATGATGACTTCCAATTTATATTTTTCCCCGGAAAATTATGTAGTCCTTGACTCCTTTAAGGATTATACAGATCAGGTAAATTGCCATTTTGGAGATTCGGAAATTGTTTAGCAAATCTTAAGCTATTAGTTTTTTCTTCAGGTTCTGTACATGTTTAGGGTGTTTTAGGATAGTTTACGTCTTTAAACTATTTTGTAAGTTATGAAAATTAGGAATATTGATTGAGATATGTTTTATCACTTCAGCGGTCAAGTTCTGAATTATGTCATTATTGTCCGGTGGGGAATTTCTTGGTGCAATGTTCCTGATTTATTAGTTGGATTATATATGTATTGGAAGTGTAAACTTGGAGGCCCCAATTTTTAGAAATGCTGTGCTGTTTTTTAATTAGAATTTTTACTTCTTTGGACTGCTGAAAATCTGGTAAACTACTCTTTTATCTGCAGGTTGGACCTAGTATATTGACCGACTACTGCAATCTATATTTGTTTTTATTCGAACAGATGGGGCATAGACAATTTCCCAACTCATTCAATATGTTTGGAGACGATCGAAGTCAGAATCAAAGTCATCAGTTAGGGCTTCCTTACCATCCAATCGGTAATGAAATATGTTCCCTTTACCTTATTGTTAAGAAAATCAAAATTGCAGATAAAAGAAAGTAAGAATAGGGCTTGATTCTCTAAAGTACTTACTCATGTAACTTAGGTGAGATGCAAAGGATGTTAATGTGAATGTATGAGGGGCACTTTTGTAATTGCAGAATTTATTTAAAAAATTACAGCTCTGCCACTAAAATACACTATGTACTCACGTAACTTGGGAGCATATTTCTTAAGTAAGAATGGGCATAGTGTTGTGGTATCTCCCTTATATACCAAATGCAGTACTTTCCTATGGAGAAGACTGAACTGCAAAAAGTTGGTTGAATAAATCTTCTTTCGATAATTGTACTGTTATTTAGACCTTTATTAGTTGTTTGTAAGTATATGACACATTATATCATGCATTTTAGTCATTGAAAAGATCAACTCAGACACTTATAGTGTTTAATATAATTGGTCATCAATTGAGGTGTGGATCTCATTCAGTTCACTAATGTGAAATCCTTTTATCAGGAGGGCCTGTTACCTCAGAAAGTGGCTCATTTGTCTTGCCACTAAATAATATGCCAAGTGGTGGAGTACATTGTGATCAGCAGTGGAACTTGAGAGGCAGGGAAAATAATCAGTATGCTTCCTCGAGTCTTAACAGGGAAATACAATATTTCCCACCAGCATCTCAGTTGCAGTCTTATTATCCTTTTCCACACTCCGCAAGTGCCGCAAATTTATGCTTGCAGCCAAATAACGAAATCAGCCACATGCACCCAAGTTGCTACAACAGACATCTCGTTGAGGGTGGTATGCGAGACCCTATGGTAGGAAATGAAATGGGGCCACATAAAAGGAAAAGCTCAGCAGGCCCAGCCTACACCGGTAACTTTGAAGTAGGTAGTTCAAGTAGATCATTTGAAGCAGGGAGCTCTTCCAGCTCTTATCAGATGCCACAACAAAATCCAATTGCAAATCACCAAGGCTTATCTTTGGGGCCTACCAACATACCAGAACACAGAGGTGATGGCCTAGCAATTGGTCGTGAAACCTCAGTAAGGAATGTGAGAAGCAGATCTACATTCGATGCTGAACATGCACATCTTCCTAGCTATCCGTCTCAGCTTTACAATTCAACAACCTTTCCAAGAAATCCTTCTGTCCAGGTGAAAAATAATGATTCAACTGGTCAGTGGGCTCATGGACCTTGTTCTGCTCTTGGAAGACCCTCAATAACTCCACCCGGTGATAATTTTTATAGTTAATGTTGATATTTTTGTCATTATTATACCATATTTACCACTTTTTTGTTACAAACATGCAGCTCTTAGTGGCATCCATGGAATGAATCAGTTTACAATTGATGGGAGTACTGTGAATACTGTCGTTGGCAATCCTTACAATGTTTCAAGTGGATATCCTGTTTCTTCTTCACACAATTCTAGTGGTACCTCTACTCAGGTTTCCAGGGAAAGCCACAGTACTCATTTTCGAAGGGCTAGACCTGTTACGTCAGAGAGTCTGCGTTCACAGCGGCCAAGTTCAAATTCTAGATACTCAAGACCATTCTTGACAAGAGGATGGCACAACAATTACAGAAGTGGAAGGTCGAGAACAGTTACTCCGAGGCTTCAATCAACTTCGACTGTGGAGGATGCCCGAAATAGAATGGGTACTCAGGTGTGTAGTTTTATGGTTTAACATTTTTTTGTGTTAAAATAAAATATTTAAGAGGTTTCAGTTTTTCTTTCAGTAGTTTACTTTTAAAATTCCAACATCAGTACTATGTTATTAAATAGTTTGAGGATGAATTTTGTAATTTGGATTTGTTATCAGTTAAAACATATCTTGTTACTTTGTACTGACTAGGTTGGATTGTCCTAAATAGAAATGATATGGATTGTTGACATGACAGAGGACAACGAAAATCAGTCACTCACCACTAAGTATTTAGAATTCGAAATAGCACCTTAAATCCATTGAAATTGAATGGCAGAATAAAGTTGTTAAATGATTTTTGAAGCCGCAATTAATCTTAAATTTTAGTCAGCTAATTATAAAAAGTTTATTCAATCTGGCAGCTTTTGGACCATGCATCAACTTACAGTGGTTCAAGAGGTTCGTTTGATCGGTATAGAGACATGAGGCTTGACATTGACAACATGACGTATGAGGTTGGTGCCGATTGTTAATTCTTGTTCGTTTGTGTCACTTTCTTGCTTTCTTGTCCTGTATTGAGATATTTATAACTTGTTCTGGGCAGGAACTTCTTGCTCTTGGGGATAGGATTGGAAATGTCAACACTGGTTTGTCTGAAGATATTGTCTTTAAGCGTTTAACGGAAAGAGTTTACTGTTCTGGAGATCAGAACCATGACGAACAGTGTACTATCTGCCTTGTAAGAATCATATGCACATGCTTTGATCTACCAGTACATCATATAGATATAATACTGGCCTCTTGTAATTGCATGTCTTGTTAGCACTGTCAGAACATTAGCTCCTCGGTTAAGTTGATCCAACATATAGTGAATTAGTTCATTTCGACATAAACTGACATCTATAATCTCTCAAGTGAATTTGCATAATTGATTTACTCAATTTACAGGATGAGTACAGGAATAATGTAGATACTATTGGGACATTGAAGAGCTGTGGACATGAATACCATGTAGATTGCATTAAGAAATGGCTAGGGCTGAAGAAGTTCTGCCCCATCTGCAAAGTTGCTGCGTGACATAATTTAATTATTTAAAAGCTCCGGTTAATATATGTTTTCTAATTAACCCTCCAACTCCCTCAATTCAATTTGTACATATAAAATGTGGGCTAAGTTGGGGACGTTATCTGTAAATAAATCTCAGTTCTATTATATGTCATTTCATTTTTTTCATGTTTATATGAAACTACTGGGACATTTTTGCTGAAACTGTATAAATTTGTGTCTAACAATGAGCTGCCTGCAATATGCAAAAAAATTCCACCTACACTTGCTATCAGAACTCAGAAGTCACAGCAACGCTAAAACAGCCAATTATATATTATTAAAATTAAATTTCAGCAATTGTAAATTGTTAAGGGTTTTGGAGAGTGGATAGCATATTTGGAGTTATAAATTTATAGGTGCAGGGCTGTGTTGATACCTGAATTTTGAGGGATGGCTCTAAAAATAATGTTAAATCAATGAAAACTTGTTAAATTTGTATGAAAAATCCATACCTAATTCAATAAAATTTATTCAAACAAACATTTTACTAACACTATCTCGGACGACTCTGTAAATAATGTAAATAATGAATTGTTCAATAAAAACTTACTAAATTTGTATGAAAAACCGTTTGTGTAATTCAATAAAAAATTGAGGGATGACTCCACAAGTAATGGTTAATTCAATAAAAACTTGTTAAATTGTATGAAAATTTGTCTGCCTAATTCTGTAAAAAAGTGCCTAATTCAGTAAAAAAATTCTAAATCTGTATAAATAAAAAAAACTAACTAATTCAATGAAAACTTGCTAAATCTGTATGAAAAGATGCATGCCTAATTCAATCAGAACTTAACAAAGATTTTTGTACCAGCTTTGCTAGCAACTTCTTACGTTCAATTTGTTACTTTCTGATGACTGATGGAGATGATATTTCATATTTAGAAAACAAAAAAATATCACAATCGAGAGACCAACTAACATTCTTTGTATATATGTACGTGTAAAGCCATAGTAAAGTAAAAGAGAAGCCGGTTTGGCCCTTCAAATTAAAGGTAAATGTTTCTTTACACAAAAAAAAAAGCAACTACAAACAAAGAGGAAAAAAAAGATGAGTTGAAATTTATGTCCATACAATATGTCATATGATAAACTATTGAAAAGATGTTCCCTCCTTGCAACAAATCAAACCTATAGGATAAGAATTTTGATGAACAAAGAACATATTTTCTTCTAGTAAAGCTGGCGTCTTCTGTCATGCCACCATCTCCACCTGCAAAACAAAGCAGCAAAGTATAATCATCTTTTGCATTCTTGTGGTTCTGAAGGCTTAAAGTTAAAACCTCAGTATCTTGATTAATAGAGTGATATGAGAACTTGACACGGTTTTAGTTGTGGCATGACTTACCAGTGAAAATCCCATCTGGGATGGACTTTAGACATCCGATTTTCGCCATACGGGTAATCGCTTTCAGCCCTCTTGGTGTTCTGGAATGCGCAACATCCAATTGAATAGATGCCAATTAGGAGGACAATCATGACGATATTGAGGACAGAGAGCTTGTGCCAGTCTAATTTTACACTCTCCAGAACTCCGGCTTTGCATGAATCACAGTCGTAGCATAACAAATTTTGTGCATTATTCCAGTGGTAACAGTCTGCATCCTGAGCCAACATTGTCCCTGCATAACTGCATGTAGTTGGTGGCTTGCAACAACCGGACTGCACAAGGAAACCAAAAAGTGTTTTCAACTAACAAAATTCTCAACATTAATCACAGACATAATAATGATAAACCATGGAGAATTTCATAGAAAGTTCATGTCAGATGTCACATAATATCGAGTTGTATAAAACGAATCTTAAATTTTGAGATGAGGAGATGTATCATTTATAGTGAAGAAATTAGCATAAAAGAAGCTAGTTTAAAGTCATTACATATCGACTAAAAAACCATCTTTTGTTTCATAATACAGTAGGAGAATATAAATAAATTTTACTTGAGCACTTATGAGGTATCATTAATTGATTTCAACCAATATTTTCCTATAGTTAATTGCATGGATGAAATGATCACCTGAATAGGAGACATTTCTCTGGTAAGATAGTCGAGAGGAGTCCAGTAAGCAATTTGTGCACATGTTTTCGAACCCAAAAGGCAACTTTTGATGGTCATCCAATACTGAGGATCCTTGATTCTTTTCTTAAACCATGGAGAGTAATCTTCAAGATGATACTCCTTATAAGCCCTACCAGGAACTGCCACTCCTCCACCGCGGCTGGTGACCACAAAACCAAAAAGAGTTATGCCTAACAAAGTCCCTATAAGGAACAACATGACAACTAAATACACCCAAAGTGCCCATGCAACATTAAAGCAGGCTCCGATGAATCCAGCAAGAGAAATAATAAGAATTACAAAGCCAATCACTAGAAGCGGTGTTTGAAGAAAACTTTCACATGTTGTTTTGCTCCTAGCCATCCATAAACCTCCTCCGATGATTGGTATTGATGCTAACAGAGTGAAGAGGTTCAAGAACCCTATCACTGTATTACTAAACCTATACATGCTTCTGTCTTTTTTTGTGTGCTAGTGTGTGTGTGTGAATTGGGAGAGATTTATATTGGTTCTGTAATATTTTCTTCAGCTTTATCCATAATGGTGAGATGAAATGGTGGTATTGTTGTTGTTTATTGTACTAAGTATTCTAAAAGATTGAAGAATGAATTCTATATTTCACTCACCTTTTATTGCTTTTCCTTAGAATAGGGCATCAAAGAACTTTTATTTTGCAGGGAGTGAAAATGACACTAGTGTACTTCTTAGCTATTAAGGAACTTCATTTCAAATTCTATTCACATTACCCCTCTGGATGTAACAGTTAACTCAGAGACATATTTGTGGCACTGGCCACACCATGCATTTTACTTTTCAGTGGAAAAGTAAAGAGAGATTTTGTTATCTGTATATCCATGCTTGATCTAGAAGGACAATCAAAATATATTTCAAAATCATGTATGATAATAGAGCATCTTCATATAAAAATGCAAGGCATCTATGAAGACCTGCAAGCAAAGAATATGCATGTAATAGGGCAGTTTGGTAAAAGCATCAAACTAATGGTGCAACTTTTTCTGGGATTGGAGCCCATTGTGCTTTTTTTCTTAAGCATGATCAAAGCAAGAGTTAGGATTATCTTTGAGTGGTGCTGAAAAATGGAATACTTTGATCTTTATTAATTTCTTTATCTTTATCTCTTTGCTTCTATAGTTCTTTATTCCTTTAATATATTTATTCCCTTTACAGTGGCCACTAGTCTGCTGGTTTATAGTTTGACCACCCTCTGTTTGATGACCCATATAGCTATAGAATTGAACTATACACAATGCATAATGTCAAATATCTACATGTATGTGTGTACAACAACATATACAAATGGGTGCAAAAAATTAGAAGATACCTCAACCGTGACTTGTGAGAATGTCCTATGTGAATGTGATCATTCTTTTACAAAGAAAGTAATCACTTAAAAGAAAAATAAAGAAATTTGTAACTTTAATCATAGTTATGAATGCTCTCATATATAGATGTTTATTTCAGGCGAGGTTAGGATTCCATTATACATTTCTAAGATTTTTTTCTCTGTAACTTGCATTGTTTTATGTAGATTAAGTTGTTCCTGGAACTTGATAAGGAAATGAGTAGGTAAGCATGATACTCAGAGATAGAAGTCCTGGATACAAATACAAATCTCATTGGAGTGGTACTGTATTTGGAATGTTGAGTCACCTTTAACAAATGTTTGTTTTTGTAGCGAGGAGAACGATTTCAGTCTCAATTTGTGCATCAGTAACATGAAGAGACATGAAAGATCAGTGTAAAATAGTGTAAAAGAAACAACAGTTAAGTAACATGAAGAGGCATCACTAACCTCAACAGACTTTACCATAAAGGAAACAACAGTTAAGCATAAATGTTTTTGGAGCTTTGTGTGCAACCCATGTATGGGCAAATTTTTCTGGATAGGCTTTCGATAGAGTAATGATTAGATAATTTTTTTTTCTTATGATCAACTTCTAATAGTCAAATTACATACACATATATCAATCATTTAAACATCCCAGAAGAAGTAAAAGCTTTCTCTAACATGAAGCAACGGTTTAACATAGTGTGTTGGAGAAAACAAACCCTTCCAAATTGTTGCCATCTTGAAGAAGATAATTAAGTGTCAAAGAATTTAGAGTTGCTTGTCAATACAGCTTTTAGAAATAGGAAGTGGTGTAGCAGAATCAGAATGAAAGCCCTATATCAAATTTAGTTGACATGAAATCGTATTAATCATCCACAAGAAAATGTTATCCATCATATTATAAGAGTATTGATATGCAAACACGAAGATATAATTAAGAGGAAAGAACCAATAAATTGTAGAGTCTATGAAATTTCAAGAATATATTTAGGAATGGGTGAAGGAAGTGAACTAACCATGAAAGACATCCTTGTAGAAATTGCATTTACAAAGAGGGCATCCAATACAGTCCGAGCGCTACTGAAGATCAAGAACCTCAAACATTAGTGGTGCCTTCTTGGAACATAATCCACGTAGGTGGCTGAGAGGGCAAAAATCTTGTTGCTGATGTTATCAACAAAAAGTGAAAGGATTGACGACTTGCCAGACTTCATTGCTGGTGGTAGGGGAACGAGGATCATCATGCGGCACACGGTAATACTTGTCACTTGACATTGATGGCACACTTGAAGACGTCTGGAAGGTGTACATGCCAGTGAGTGGGATCTGAAAATGTCTCTGCCACCGCCCAACAATCAAGTAGAGTTTGGATTCGAGACTGACACAGACCATGCCAAATAAATAACCTTGTCATAAGGTAAAGGCTCAACTGGTAACTGCTCTGATGTACAAACCATATCTTCAAAGTCAGCACTACCAGTCATGAGAGATCGACAATGATAGTTCAATATGCTTGTATCCATATGATCAGATCTAGTTTGTGCAGCCTAGATGCCTCCTCATACCTCGAGTGACCATTCCCTAGCGCATGCACAGAGATGGCTATTTTTTTTCTGTCCCTCCTTCAGTCTCTTTACCTATTGTCCTGTTCAATACTTCATCTCCATCAAAATGCTCATCCTTGTACTCCAATATCTTCAATTTTCTTCCATAACTGACCATTCTAGAATTATGATCCAGTATATTCAATCCCTTCTTGCTGCCTAAATAATCCATCTACTTCATAACAGAATTCTATTATTAGGGACGGTTCTCACTAGTCTCTATCTGTATACAATCTCAAGTTTGTAGACTGGGGAAAATATGACGTGAGCTGTGGCAAGTGTAATGGAAGTGAGTATAACATGAAAGAAATCTCTTATTTTAACATCAATATAAATGCTCAAAAAGCATGGAACAATATAAGCGAAACAGGTAAAAGAAGACATCCTTTTGCATAGCAGGTTTATGGAAAGCATTACTTAAATCTTTTGGACCGTGATGGCTTTTAAAGTTTCAACATACGTTCCACCTCTAGCTTCTAATTACAGTTACCAAACAGTTCCCAACTTCAACCAATTCAACTGTCGAAAATAGCAGTGGCTGTCTAGTGTCTACCGCCGTGATCTCCTAAACTAGTAGGCTAAAATTATGGATATCAAGAATAACAGATTATTGCAGAATTTGGATTTCTACAACAGTCTACCAGTAATGGCATGACTAGATAGAAGGATTAGAATATCTGATGGGAGTATCACTATCACGTTAGCGAATGCTCTTTCCCTTTTAATTGTGGCATGTTGCCCATTATGTATGTCTGCTTCTAATTGTTTTTATAGATTGTGCACTATCATTTAAACCTTTCTAGCTAGCTGTAAGATTTGTAACAAGGTGGAACAGAAAGGACTTGAAACAAAAAGAACAATAACAAATCAACAGAATCATGTACCAAGTCTTTTTCACCTAAATTGACATTGCTTGAAACCCCTTTCTCATTTATGCGAAAGATTTTCAAATGTTGTTTATAGGGTTTAATCTAATACGAAGAAGGCAAACTAGTTCATTTGAGAATAGACTAACTTCTTACAAGTTTCGCAATAAAATAACATAATTAACAAGTTAATTAGATGACATACCTTGCCAAAAACAAAATGGAAAAGGAAGAATGCAAATACCTGGTAACCATGGGCTGAAGTTGCAAGTTCATAGAAGATCAGCACATTCAATCCGAAAACATACGAAAATGGACGTGCAGTAAAGGAATTGGGAAAAATATGACATTTCACATCTTGAACCTCCTTGTTGAGATCTAGGACTGCACATGAGCCTAAAGTGTGCATGCATCTTAAGGTGATTGTAACCTGCTGTTTCACATTTGACAGATTGCCCTTGAATCAGTGTCTCCAAACGTACTAGCCACGATCAGGTCTCCCGTTAATCAGGTTGAAATCCCACGATCCAGACGGTTCTTAAGTAGAAATAAATTTCTTGATTAATATTACTAGCTCGAAACTGAGCCTCAATATTAGGGGCTAAAACACCACATCTTCCATCAAGCAGGGTGAGTCTGAAGCTTGAGGCTGTCATGAACAACATGTGAAAGTATCCCCGGAGGTATTATTACATATCTGTTTGATAGGGTTTGTAACTTCGTGCAGGATGTAAAATGTGAACAAAACAAGATACAAAATCTATTTTGGTCAAATCTTACAGGTCATAACAATGATTGAACGATTACATTAAATCTTGGTTGAAATGAACCAGTAAGAGTTTACACCTTTTTTTCACGGAACAGTTTACACCTTTTACTTGGCATGTACACTGTCTTTTACACGTTTTAATTTTAACCAGCAAAATAAGGGGCGATCGTGTGAAATATTTGTCGCTTAACACCAAATTTATGTATTGTGCTTTATCCGCCACTCCTATTTTGTTATATTTGGGTTGGCAACGTAGGTTTAAAAAAGTGATAAAATAGTGTAATAAAATAGAAAAAAGCGTGTAAAGTAATTGAACCGATTAATGTGAATATAATTATTTTTTAAATTATAAAAAATTATTAACCTTAATTTTTTTAAAAATATATAAAATTGAAAGAAAAATATAAATAAATGGAAGGGATAAGAACCACGGAGGAGTAATTGCTATGCATATCTCAACTACTCATCATTGTAGAATCTTGAAAAAGGACGTTACCCCGATCCCCTTTTTTTTACACATTATATGTTTAAAATTTTAAGCAAAATGATCAAGTTATATGATTATAAAAATCGGTCTATTTTTCAAAAATAGTTGATATAATATTAAAAAATTAGTCAAAAATATTCTACTAATTCGATAAATTATATTAATGAATTTTGATAAATAAAATAAAATATTTTATTTATCCAAAATCAAAAAACTACATCATACAATTGATTCAGACTAATACAAAATTAAAATAAAGATACAATTCGACTCACAAAAATAAAATTATATGTACTTATTATTCGGTCTAAAATAAAATTATCTTATTGATTCAGACTTTAAAAAGTTAAAATTAAACTAAAAATAATTAGTTTGATTTGATCGGTGTATTAGGTATCGGGCTAAAATAAAATAATGTAAATCACTGATCCGAGATAAATCAAATTTATATTAGATTAAGTAAAATTCGTATTCTATTGATGTTAACTAAAAAAATTAAATTTTAATTAAAACATAACTTTTTTTAAATACACATAAAATTATCAATATAACTATATTATTTAATCAGTAATGTTGTATTTTTTAAATATTTGTATAGAGTTATAGTTAATCGATTAACTAATCAACGTGCTAAAATAATATTTTTTTAAGGACTCAACATAATGGAGACATTATATTTTTACCTTCAATAAAATAATAATTTTGTTATAATAATATTCTCCCTACCAATGCTATCACTTTAAAAAATTTAATGTTTTAAATTTTTTTGAATATATACGTCTACTAATATAACTATCATGAAGTCATATAATTTAAAGTTTTAAATGAATAAAATTAAGAATTGATTTTAAAATATTTTCTTAAAAAAATTATATAATTTTAAAAAAAAATGTGCGATCCGTGCATCGCACGGGTTTTAAGTTAGTTTATATAAATACAGAAGTGAGATTTTTGATTATTTGGCTATTACACCAAAAAACAATTTGAATTTCAAGTATAAAATATTTAAGCCATAAATTCATAATTTGGTTAGTAAAGAATTAATAAACGGAAATTTAACAACTTTGTGAACTTAAAAGAAAAAAGGAAAGATGTATGAAAGCGTCATGTACAGTTCGAAATCACGTGAGTTGTTAGGCAAAAGTAGATGAAGTGGGGCCAGCAGATTTCGATAAGTTTGACTTTATCAGCGAAAACTGTGAGCCACGCACGTGCCGGAACAGGGGCTGACACGTACACGAGATAAACTCAAATCCGATGACGTGTTGCTTTTAATTAATTTAGTACACCTCCAACTCCGAGATTGTACATGTACTGTCTACGGGTGAGTATGGGGTGAAATGAGCGGGTTTAGAGCTCGTAATCATTCAAACCTAATTTAGCGGTTTTACATTTTACTTAACTATTACCGTAACCATAACCGTTACTGATATAATCAAACCACCCAAACTATAATGGTTCGGGTTGGGCGGTTTCCGTTTAAACCGTTAAGAAAAATATGTGCATATATTTACTAGGTAAATTTTTTAATAAGTTAATAAATTATCAACTAAACAAATTTATTATGTAATAATTTGGATCTTTTAACTTCAATATGTAATATTCAAGTGCACTTAACATAACTTGAATTCAACTACTTATAAATATTAATAATTTATTTAATATATGTATTCTCAAAATATAAAATTAAAATATTTTAATAGATTCGGGTGGTTTGGATATAACGAGCGGTATAAAAGACAAATCCAAACCAAATCGTTATTTTTCGGGTTTTGAAAAAATGAAATCATAACCGATCTAAACCGTTACAAACCATTAAATTTCGGTTTGGGTGATTTGAAACGATTGATTTGGACGATTATGAAATTTTTTGCTTACCCCGACTAGTGTTGTTACTGCAGTACATGTATTATAGTCGAAGAACGCGGGATTGACCAGTTGATGTTTGGTTTGGCGGGAATTATTAACCTTCCTCGATTTGCGTGAAAATTATTATGGATGTTAAAACTGAATGTAAGCTGGAGCCACTTGATCAACTTTAACTGTTTTTTTTATGGTTATCGATACGATTATGTCCCCGCCCGCCACTTTCATTTATCCTTAAATTAATAATTTCCTTAAAATAATAAGTAATTTTTTCCGGTCTCAACATAATTAATACACTATATTTTTATTCCTGATAAAGTAATAAATTCATTAAAATAATATTTTTTTCTCGGTACCAACCTTATTACTTTTAAAGGACATCTTAATTTTTTTTAATTATAAATTTTATTAAATCTGTAAAAGGATTCAAAATTTAGCTTAAAATGACAAAATTAATTTCATTTAATTTTACTCATGGTTTATTTAAATTAACTTTTTTCTTATTTAATTTTGTATTTTTTATCATTGGATTTTTAAGATGTAAGTTGTGAGAATATTTTTAATATACGTCGTATATTAAAATAATAATTAATGAGCACGATAATAAAATTCGAGTAATCTGGTTTCGGTTTCGGATTTTAGTTTGGTTCTCACTTATCGCTCACCCGAAATTCATTCACAAAATATATAAGACTGATTATTAAAAAAGGTAATAGATTTTATTCAGAAAAGAAAGATAATAGATAATGAAATATGCGTATCTATGATTGTCTTATCTTAATGGTGATTTTTAAAACATGGATATTTTTATTTCCAATTTTTCTCATACTCAAACAAGCATTTTTAATTTCTCCTGAATATACGGTTCATTTAGGATTTTTGATAAGTTAAGATCCAAAATATTCTCCTGACAAAAAAAAATTAATGATCCAAAATATTATGGAAAAGATCTAGCAATAAGTTAATATCACTACTCAATCTTTTTGCATTTTAGCCTTTTAAGAATATAGACAAAGGATTTATTAAATTTTAGAAAGTTCTAGAATTTAGAATAATATCCATTTTTCTGATTAGTTTTACCATGATTATATTCTACTACTTCAAAAGGCATTTAATTCAATATATTAAATATGTACTTATTTTTAATAAAATTTTCAAGGAGGGTAAACATTGATTAGCTAGATATTCTCTCTCCAAAAGAATTACTTAAGATTCTTTTTTATACAAAGGGAATTTTATATTAAAAAAGAAGAGGTATCAATTTAACACGGACGCCCCAAATTGAGGGTATAATAGTCAAATGAGAAGAAAACCCTAGAAACACGTCAGTTCCAGTTATACAGTAATCACCACACCATAACTAGAAAATTGAATAAGAAAAAGAATACCTGAAGTAATTAATGTAGAAATCTACGGCATGCTATAAAAGTCAAAAAGCAATGTAATTATAAAAATTGAAGTCTTATCTCCCCACTAAAGCTATAAAGCATATGGTAATAAATCCTAGTATAAAATATAAAACATCTCCGAACATCAATTCATATAATATTTTCATTTTATATTTTTTAAAAATATATTAGATAGCTAATTGGTCGATAATTTATACTCTGTTTTCTCGAGATTTGAGTTCATCCCTGCTCATTCTGAAAATTTATGAGAACAAATACTAATTTATAAAGTTATAAATCATACTTTTCAGAAAAAAAAAACATACTTCGTTCATCCATTTTTTCCCCATCAATACAAATTCACGCTTTATTCAATAAAGAAAAATAAATTAATAATTACCATAATATAGAATATGATAATAATATTTATTTAAATTTTTCCTTTTATTCATCTTTTAATCATCATACTCCCTCCGTCCCAATATACATGTCCCTTTTGGAAAAAAAAATTGTCCCAAATTACTTGTACATCTCTTGTTTCAATACAAATTTTAGGGTAATTTTCCAAAACTATCCGGTATTTATTATTCCCAAAATTTTACTTTTTAAAATTTAGCCTAATTCACAATTTTTTATGCATTAAATAAGGGTATTTGGTGGAAAACCTTATCCAGCTAACATTTTCCTTAAGCACTAACTCCCATGAATTTGGTACATTTTGATTGGTGCTCTAATCATAAATATTGATGGACCCCAGCATTTATAACAATTCCACCAATAAAAATGCACAAAACTTATAAAATTTTGAATTTTATGATTAGAAGTTTACTATTTTCTACTTGAGAAATGCTAGAGTACACAAACCCGTCTTTATATACTGAGTTATCGTACTGATATTGATTTTTTATTTTATTAATGAATAAAACTTTAATATTAATATGAGTACCTGAATAAAATAACAACCCGTGCCGTTTAAAAATATTTTTGGGTTCTTTTTCGGGAGTTGGATTGCTCTTTTTATTTTCTCAGTTTTTTAACAATTTTGCCACAAAAATCTATAATTAAAATAAATATTTTACCGGCGGACTTGAATGACAAAATCAAATATGGTTTAACATCACCATTGAGGTACACTTCAACTCACAATAAATTACTACTATAAAATAAAGATATATATTATATAAACACATACACCCTACCTATACATACAAAATCCTATCTCTATATTCCATAAATCACTCACTATCTAATAAATTAAATATAGAAATTGATAATAATAAAATACAAATTTCCATCATTTCTCTCTCTAGAAAATGAAGAAAGAAGTAAACTAGCCCTATATTCTCTCTCTCCTCTTCCCTTCCCTTCCTTTCTCTCTTATCAACTCCACCCATCTCTCAATCTTCAAAACCCTAATTTTCTCCCCCAATTCACTCTCTTTTTCACAATTTACTCACAACCCATCTCAATTCTCGATCTGGGTGTCCAAGATTCGAGCTTAAATTTCAAGATTTGGTTATTTTGAGCCCTAGGATTCATAAAGATTCGATCTTTAGCTTGGATTTGGGGCTTTTGGGCTTGAAATTGATTTTGTGTGTATAATTATACATATATTTGTTTGGTTTTGTGTGCTTTTTTGGTTGATGCCGCCGGAATTATTGCCCCGGGATCGGAAGGAGTTGTTTAGAGAGAGAAAGAACGAGAGGTCTTTATCAGAAGGTGGTGGTTCTAATAGATGGAGAGATGTGAGAAGACCTGGAGGTTAGTTTTTAATCTTTTTGTATCTATGTGTTTGTTTTTGTATATAGGTGTGTTTTTTGGTATAAAGATTGGATTTTTACCTGTGTTCTTGATTTAGTTTAGGATTTTTGTGTAAAGATTGGATTTTTATATGAATCCTTGAGTTAATTTAGGTTTTTTTGGGGTGAAGATAGGATTTTAATCTGTGTTCTTGATGTAATTTAGGTTTTTTGGTGTAAAGATGGGATTTATATTTGTGTTCTTGATTTAATTTAGGTTTTGTTCTTGTTAGTTTTTGTTCTTTTGAATTGATTGGAGGAAGAAAGTTTGAATCTTGGGGCTTTTTGTGTGGTTAGGAATGAATAGGTTTTGTGTGAAGTTGTGTGTAGGTAGGTGTGTGTAGGCAAGGGGTAGATCTAATGTTGACTTTGGGTGATTTGTGGATCTGGGTTGTTTAGGTTGTTTTTGTTGATTTGAGGGTGGTTTTTATGTGTGAGTTGTGGTGTGTTAAATTTATGAGATGTTTTTTCAGTCCTTGCTGAGTAATTTTTTTTTGATAATTTGCGGTTTTGGAATTTGTAGGTTATGGTAGAGGTTTTCCTATGCTATCTGAAGAATCATTTCGTGGGTCTGGACCTTTGAGGTCTAATGATAAGATGCTGGATGATGAGAATGGTCGGTTGTTTGGGAAGTATGGGAGAAATGGTAGGGATAATAGGGGTGAGCCTTTTAGTCAGAGAGGTTTGAATAGACACTCCTCTGATGGTGCTGTTGTTGCTGCTGCTGTCAATTCATCACTGAATGGGTCTGCCAGTATGCAGTCTGATGTTAATGACAAGAGGTTAGTAGATGACGTACTAAAATGTAATCAAATTGACTTGAAAGACACACATGATAAGAGTGGCGGTGTTAGTGGCTCGTGCACAGGTCAGAAGGTAGATGGAGAGAATTCATTGGGCTCCAAAGATTGGAAGACTCTTAAATGGACACGTTCAGGAAGCATGTCTTCACGGGGTTCTGGTTTGAGCCATTCAAGTAGCTCCAAGAGCATTGGAGGAGATTCTACTGAAACTAAGTCTAATTTGCATCCTCTAATTGTATCACCATTACAGTCCCCTTCATGTGATGGTGCTGCCTGTGCAAGTCCTGCTGCTGGTGCAAGTCCTGCTGCTGCCACTGAAGAGACGAGTTCACGGAAGAAGCCACGCCTTGGATGGGGTGAGGGGCTTGCAAAGTTTGAGAAGAAAAAGGTTGACAGCCCTCGTGACACCGCAGCAAAAAATGGAATGCTTTTATCTGAAAAAGAAGTTGACATCCGTAGTGACACTGCAGTGAAAAATGGAATGCTATTATCTGAAAATAACACAGAACATGGACGTTCTCATGTCATCATCGTCCCAGATAGAAGTCCTAGATTTGCAGGTATTTTGAGCTGTATATCTCCTGCTACTCCATCCTCAGTTGCTTGCAGTTCTTCGCCGGGTAAGTAAATTGTTCCATTAGTATCTTGTTTCCACTTTCTTAATTTCATTCTGAGTAGTACCAGCACAAAATTCTTTACGTATTAATTGTATGTGAAGACAACGTTGACGGTCACCGGGTTTTGAGTTAAAACAAAGAAGTTACCTGCGCACTGCATTTCTTGCCTGAACCGTGTTTGTTAGTTTCTCCAATGCTGCATATATATGTATGTATGATATTGTCCCGTTGATGTTAAACTAAGAAGCCATCTGAAGGTTTAGACCCTTAACATTGCATAGGAGAATATTTTTCTATGTTTGGCATTTTTAAAGTAATATATAAACCCACTGGAGCAAATATATTGAATTTGGATGCCCTGTATGCATTGCTGCTTTTCTATTTTATCTCTGATCCAACAATGACCGTTATTTCTTGTTCTTGAGTCAGTAAATTTCGTGTCAAATATTTCTTTTGAGCTTGTTATGTTTTTGGTAGTTGCATTTTATACTGCCTCTTGCTTCTCAGTATTCAGTTAAAATGAGGGATCAAGTATGGTTCTGATCTGTAGGATAAATCCTAGCTAGGTGAAATAGCAGGTTCAGAATTGCCTGAAAATACAATAATTACAAAATTTACCTGGCCTGCTAATTTGGCAGAGACATCTTAAAATCCTAGTGTTCTACATATGATACCTTGGTGATGTTTAATCAAAGTTTGATATCTTCGTGCCAAGTATCTCAAATTCACAGATGAGTGAATTTTCAATTGGTGGAGTACGTCCATGATAGCGAAATGGCTAACAAAGTAGCATTAAATTTAGAAGCAAGTTGTAATTGGGGTTCTGGGTTGGAGGGTACAATCCTGTGGTATGTATACTGGTAATGGCTTACTGGTAAACCTGGTATCTTCATTTTTGGCCCTCCCGTTAACCAGTCCCACTATGTTTATGATTTTGTGTTAAAAAAACTAGATATGAACTTATGTAATCAGTGGGAATTCTTAATAATCAGGTACATAGTTTTTTTAAAGCAGTTTTAGTTTTGATTTGCTCACATATGAGAGGTTAACTTTTCTTATTTGAAATAAAATATATTCACAAACCGGTGAAAACCTGTATCTATTTAAATGAGGTTAGCACAGAAAACTTGTTGAATGAAAATCTTGTGACATTCACGTGTAAATTTATCGAAGTGAGAAGCGCAAACAAATGTGCTAAATTTCAAATATGTTTGATATTATTAAAAAGGTGTTTGTTGAAGATAGAACAAGGTAGACAGCTTTTTTTCTTTTGGGAGGTATTATTTGGTAAAAATGCAGAAAAAGTACAGACCATTAAAAATGTCTTGGTAACCTCTTATTTTTACCGTGCTAGCTGGAAGCAATAATAGTGCCTGTATTGTAACCTGTGCCGGGACTCTTAGTTATTTTCTCTTTGTAAGTATTGTGCTTTACCTATTTTCATGTAACTAATGATATGCTTCTGTTTTCATGAAAAACACCTTCTTATATATTGTGCCATATTCTTTTCATGTTACTGGGAATATGATGCATGATATCTGATTTTCAGATTTTTATTCTTTCAACAGGCGTAGACGACAAATCTTTGGGCAAGGCGGTGAATGTTGAAACTGCTAATTTATGTGTCTCTCCTTCGGAGTCTTTGAATCACTGCGAAGGTTTATATTGCAATCCGGTGACCTTGGAGGAGACACCAATTGCTAATTTATACCCTTCAATTAACGAATTGGTTCAATGTAGTGATCTGGGTTTGACGGACTCTGATTTTGTGAAGTCTACTGCTTTGAACAAGTTGCTGGTATTAAAAGCCGATGTCTCAAAGAGAATAGAAGCTACCGAGTCTGAGATTGATTCGCTTGAAACTGAATTGAAGTTACTGATATCTGACACTGAGAGTGTTCATCCACATCCAGCTTCTTCTAGTTCTTTGCCACTGGTGTGTTTCAACAAGCATTCAGATGTAGGCACCGCATCTAATATAATTCCTAGACCAGATCCTTTGCAAACTTCTGGAGATATTATGGACAGGACTTGTGGTGCCTCTGAAGGGGAACTTGCAGAAGGTAAAGATGAGGATATTGATAGTCCAGGCACTGCTACATCTAAGTTTTCTGAACCTATAGACTCGGGGAAGCTAATTTCTCAGGCTGAGATTCTGAATTCTGTCAAAAGTTCATGGAAAATCGGTGCTTGTAGAGATGACAGTAAAGTTAAGTTCTTGGTATATGCTGTCGAAGAGGGAAAAGAACCTAGACCTAGTCAGGGTAATTGTCACATGCTTCCCAATAATGTTTGTGTACAGACAGAAAATGTAAATGATCTGATAGTGGCTTCTAACAAAGAGTCTGCACATGAAGCTTCTCAAGTGTTTAGCAAGTTAGTGCCAGCCAATTCATCCTCTATTCATATTCCAGTAGTTGATAATAGCTCCGACTTGAGAGTCGATCCTTTAGTAAAGGAGAAATTTGCAATGAGGAAGCGTTTCATGATGTTTAAGGAAAGAGTTATCACTCTGAAGTTCAGAGTATTTCAGCACCTCTGGAAGGAAGATCTGCGCTTGCTATCCATAAAGAGAAGCCGAGCAAAGCCTCAGAAGAAGTTTGAATTTGGCAGCAGAATGCTGCCCTGTGGCTACCAAAAGCATCGTGCATCTATTCGTTCAAGATTCTCATCTCCTGGTTAGTAACTTTTCTAATTTAGTGCTTTTGTAGTTGTTGAAGTTTTAAGTTATGGCATCTACTATTGGTCAGGTATAAATTTGTTGCATTTTGCTTCTTATTCTTTTTTGTTGCCTATAGACAAGATCCGGAAATTAGAAGTATTTATTTGTTTTAGTGTTCTTTATTGGTATGTTAGCATGTTGCTGCCTTAAATACCACGACATTCTTATTCTGGATCTTCTTACTGCCAAACTATATGAGTTACATTAACTATTCTAATTGATCTAAAACGTTTTTTCTCAACGGGTTTTAGTTATTTTTACAATCACTATCTTGTTATTTCATCTTGTTTACAGACCAAATTTTTTGTACTGAGTTTGAACTTATTATCATACAATCGTGGTTCTTAGTTATACATCTTTTTAGTAAGATATCTTGTCTTGCAAGCTCCTTCATTATGGAAAAGTGTTATAGCTTATCCTAAGTAATATTTTGACTATAAGCTGTAACGTGGAATAGTTTAGTAATTTTATGCCTTCATAATGTGTTCTTTATAATGTTTATAGATGTACTTGTGTTCTTCTGAGAAGTAAGACTCTCGCAAAGAATTGCCACTATGTATAAACGTGTCGAGGCAAATTTTGTTAGTTTCTATAAGGGTATGAAATCCCAAGAGAACTTTATGAGTTATACCTAATTTTTTGCCTAAATTATATATCTAATTATGCAAGGTTGAGCCTTTTAGCAGTGCTTACCTTAATAATATTATTATTCATCATAAATGTTGAGTGAATATATGATATCATATATTATAACTCCATATGCACATTTTTTCATTTCAATTTGTCTAATCCCTAGAGCCCAGGTGGAAGCTAGAATAAATGATAGCAATGCATAATGTTCTAATGTACATGTTTGTCGGGTAGCTAACTTAAAAAATTTCTTTGATTTTCTGATTCCCGCTTCCCCATCCCGCAAGGAACTGGGGTTAAAATCTCAAACATCTTGTTTGTGTAGAACTGCTGAGGTGTTCATGTGTATATTTTTTAGTGAGTGTGCTGACCCTTATTTTTTGCTATAAGAATCGGTTATCAAAACTTCAAGAACAGCAACATGTTGCATTCATGACTTGTGTTGCGTCGCTGTTTATATTGCGTCACTGTTTATATTGCGTCGCTGTTTATATTGCTCTGTATTTGGAGATGAATCTTTTACAAAAAAGCTGTTGCAGTATATATTTGCTTGAGTAGATCTGTGTGCTCTTAGTGCATTATCTTGGCAGATTTTTTAGACTATTTTTTAATACTTTATACTTAATTATCTGATGAGATTTAGCATTTTCATGCATCGTACATTTGTGTGAATTCAGGACCTGATTACTGCCAGTGCTCCAGTTCTCAAGTTTCTGGATCTGGGAAGTTTAGTAATACACTTGTTCTACATTTTTCTCAACTATCATTGTAAAATGTATCTTATGTCGTTTGCAGCGGGGAACCTGAGTTTAGTCCCCACCACACAGGTGATTAATTTTGCAAGCAAATTGCTCGAGGATTCCCGTACAAAGATCTACAGAAGTGCTCTGAATATGCCCTCTTTAATTTTGGAGGATAGGGAGAAAATAATGTCAAGGTTCATTTCAAGTAATGGGTTAGTAGAGGATCCTTGCTCTCTTGAGACAGAACGATGTATAACCAATCCGTGGACGTCTGAAGAGAAAGAGATCTTCTTAGATAAGCTTTCTATACTTGGGAAAGACTTCAGAAAAATAGCTTCCTTTCTTGATAACAAAACAACTGCAGACTGTGTTGAGTTTTATTACAAGAATCACAAATCAGATTGTTTTCAGAGAGCAAAGAAGAAGCCGGAGTTTGCAGAAAAAGGGAAGTCCTATTCTAAAAATACTTACTTGATTACATCTGGTAAGAGATGGAATCGTGACAACAATGCAGCTTCACTTGATTTGCTGGGTGCAGCCTCAGCGATAGCTGCTAATGATAATGATGGCTTGAAAAATCAAAAGTTTGCACCAAGATTAGTTTTTGGTTCTTGTAATTCTAGAACAGCGCGGGGTGATGATGTCATGTCTAAGAGGTCCACTGCTATTAACATCTTGGGTAGTGAGAGAGAAAATGTTGCTGCTGATGTGTTGGCTGGTATATGTGGTTCCCTGTCTTCAGAAGCTATGAGTTCTTGCATTACCAGTTCGATTGATATTGGAGAGGGATATCAAGATAGAAAGTGCCAACCAATGCGCTTGAAGAAAAGGCGATCAGTGACACCTGAGGTTGCACAGGATGTTGATGAAGGTACATGTTCAGATGAGAGTTGTGGGGAGGTAGACCAGGCAGATTGGACCGATGAGGAAAGGTCTGTTTTCATTCAGGCTGTGTCATCCTATGGCAAGGATTTTGCAATGATTTCCCAGTGTGTTAGGACGAAATCCAGTAATCAGTGCAAAATCTTCTTCAGTAAGGCTCGGAAGTGCCTTGGGCTGGATATGATGCATCCTGGTTCTTGCAGTGGAGGAGCGTCATTGAGTGACAATGGTGATGGAGGTGGTGGAGCCGACACGGAGAATGCTTCTCTTTTGGAGAATGGCTCTGGTACTAAATCGGGCTGCAAGACTGATGATGATCTGTCCTTGTCTAGTTCGAAAGCAGTTCAGACCGAAACATCTCCTGAAGGGATTGTAAATATTCATCCCGACACTGGCAAGTCAAAGAAAAGCAATAATGCAGGAGAGTTGGATGTTCTAGTTGTTGAGCCAGAAGACGTTGTCTCTGCTGGAAGTAAAAATAGACGTGATTGCCTAGGTCGTGATGGTAGCAATAATCCTGATGGTAGTGAGTTGACTCTGAAGATTCTTGAAAATGGATTTGGGACTCGTTCTGAAACTAGACAAAGTGAAGCTACAGAAAGTGGCAATGGGGAGAAACCAAAATTTGTTCAGGAGGTTGGTGACATTGTGAAACCCTCTTGTACAAACATAGAGAGCAGTTTCAATGTTGATAGTTCTCGAGCAGGAGAAGTGCTAACTGAGTTTTCGTTACCTAAAAATAGCTTCAATGGGGACGGTCTTGAAGTTATTACCCTATCTGATGGAGATGTTACCGTGTCAGCTGGTACAAATTTATCACCAACTGGCTCTGTCCCTGGGCGTGAGCAGATAAATCCAGTCAATTTGGATACTGCTTCCAATTATGTGTTGCAAACACCTGTTATCCAAGAGAAGAGTCTTCAGCTGACATCTAATTTACTTTCAGGGAAGTCCAGTAATACACATTCAAATATTTCTGTGAGCGCTGAAGACAGTTATAACAAGCCTCCGTATCAGAAGTCCTTAATGGATCATATTAGTCCCTTGAATAGCCTTCAAGCTTATCCACCATCGATACCAGCGAAGAAAGCGTTGAACGGGGATATTGGTAGCTATAAACCAACTCCTAGTCAAAGTATCTTAAAACTGGATGAGAATTCTCATTCTGATCACCTTCTACCTCAGGACACCTATCTCCCGAAGTCCAATGGTCATGGTCCAAAGCATAATGATATGAGGTCTGAACTTCACTTGCTGTCCCAAGACTATCTGAAGGAAAATTCAAGAAGACCAAGGCCGCGGTGCTTATCAGATTCAGATCAACCAACCCGTAAAGGTGATGTGAAACTCTTTGGTCAGTTTTTAAATAACCCTTCAGCTCAGCAAAAGCCAAATTCCAGAGCAGAGGAAAAAGAAGATAGGGATGCCAAACATGCCAAGTTATCCGAAAATTCCTTCAACATGAAAATTACTCCCAGCCAGAATTTGGATGGAGTTTTAGCTTCTACCAAGTTTGATCATAACAGTTACCTGGGCCTTAGAGACATGGGTCTTCCAGTGAGAAGTTTTGGTTTCTGGGATGGTAACCGAATACAAACTGGCTTTCCCTCGTTGCCCGATTCTGCAATCTTGCTTGCTAGGTATCCTGCTGCCTTTGGTAATTACCCACCTTCTTCTTCTAATGTAGAGCAGCAACAATTACATAGAATTAGCGATTGTAATTTAAATGGTGCATCACTTATGCCAGCAAGAGAATTAGGTAGCAGCAAAGGGATTGCTGACTATCAGGCTTACATGAACTGTGATGGCACCAAGGTTCAGCCATTTGCAGTCGATTTGAAGCACCAACAAAATAGATACTACTCAGAGATGCAGAGACAGAGACGAGGAAGTGAGTTTGACGGTGTGTCAAGTGTACAACAGCAGAGGGGTATGGTAGGACTTGATGTTCTGGGCAGAGGGGGGATCCTTAATGGCGGAGTTGGGCCACGCAACACTGTTTCAGATCCTGTAGCAGCGATCAGAAGGCATTATGCAGTTGAGCAGTACAATGGGCAGATTGGGAGCATCATCAGGGAGGAACCATGGAGAAGTAAAGGGAATGTAGGCAGGTAGTAGAAGTGCAGTGAGGACTTCCAAGAGAAGGTCCTCTGGCGGCAAGTAATCTCAACTTGTTTGTTGCCCCTGTATAATAGTTAGTCGTTACAACTTTAGTTCTGTTATTTAAATAGTTCAGGTGTTTTTTTCATTCGATCGGCAATATTTTAGATGTTTGTAATATTTAGCAATTTGATTTTTGTTGTATTCAATGGATGAAAACAAAATAATCTGTCAAATGTCTGGAGGTGGCAGCAGTTGCCAGCTTCTTGGGCATTCGAACCATTTTCGACTAGATGTCCCTTCCCATCCTGCGTTTTCAAAGTTATTTCTATATACAAGGGTGCAAAAGATTGTTGGACTTATTTTCCCCTTATTAGTTATATTTATCAGCTTCTCATTTCTGCAGTACATATCTAACATATGTTCCTCCAAATGGCTGTTCTGTTGCATGTAGCTGGATCATGTATATGGAATGTCATGTGCCTGTGCTACATACAAGGGTGTGGCCGTGTGGGTTTATGTTTCTCACAATGTACATTGTCATCCTCTAGAGATAAGAGGTAGCAGAGAGAAGGTGCTGTAATGTGATAATTGAAATCATAATGATAGACGGGTCCTTGTCCCCTGTATCAGATCAGGGACGGATCTAGTAAAGGGAACGGGGATACGTGTCTTATCAAAATTTATATTTTTTCATCATTAAAATTTGTAATACTCCATGAAAGTGCTCCCAACAATTCAAAAATATAAGGTCACAAAATATAATAAGTGATGTTTCAGGAATTAATTTCTGAATCCGTGCCGGCATTCATGATTACTATTAATTAATCCGTGATTTTTGTCGGATATCAAGTGTTTGGTTTGATATGCCTACTATGTTTTTTGTTCACCAAACGTCCAAACCCAAGTGAACAAGTTTACAGGCTATGTTTAAAGACAAAAATAGTTGGCAAACCGAGTCAGCATATATAAGCTGCATTCACAAGATTGATATGTTGGCCTTGGAATAATGATGCTCTAGCACTTCTGGCCTTCTCATCACGAAATGAAAGCCCTTTCATCATGAAATTGAAGGGCTTCGTTGTGTCATTACATGATCTCAGTTTCAAACTAATCCATACGAAACATAGATGAGGGGAAAGAGTCCGCGTCTTCAACAAGTGCAATCAGTGGAAAATGTCGATTACTTGGAGTACTTTCGGTAAATTTGTAATGCAATACTTTCGGTAATTCTGGAATTGCATTACAAATTTACAATGAAAATAGTAGTTGAAATGTCATGCATTTCAATTTCCCCTTTGTTATAAATATTGTGAATTGGTGTGCTTGGGCAAAAAAATTGTGTCAAGTGTATATACAACTATACAAATACAAGTCAAAAAAATTATTTAGCAAATATCATGAATACATTTTATAATTTCAGAAGCAAACAGAAAATAAAACCTTACTGTATTTTGATGACATTATTCCCACAAATTAATAGCCTACTAGTATTATAGTTCGAGGCCAATTTCAAATGTATAGATAGAGTAATAAATCACAAGGCAGATACATAGCAGTACTTTATAATGGCTTTACAAGGCACACACATCAGTACAAGGCTTTAGCTGATGAAGTAATTCCAGCCTCAGTTTTCCAGTCAACCATCTCTCCACAACGTCCGCCATCTCGAACGAAACTAGAATCGCTGACACGAGATTCTGAAAGTGTAACCTTCTCTCCGCCATCAACTTGAACAAAACCAGACTCACTGACACATGATTCTGAAAGTGTCAACTTCTTCTCCTCCAATGCTTTCAATCTATAACGTTCTGCCCTAGAGCCAATAACTTGTCCCAGAATTGAAGCTGCTATTGTAAATGCCATTGCTGCTTTCGGCATCAGAATTGACTTCCTAAGCATGCCTATGAATGGGACTGCTGCATGGACTGCTACAAACCAACTGGGAGAAAATTTCTCCGTGTGTTCTCTCCAAATTCCTAAAGGTACATTCGCTGCCATGCCCAGTGCACCAATTGCAAGTACTTTTGCCGGCAGAGGTTGTGGCCTAAGATTCTTAGCCAAGGCTGTTCGTGAAATGGCAGCTCTTGCAGCAACTATTACAGGGGGGCACTTCAAATTCATGCCAGAAGGTGGCTGAAGGGCTTTTGCTACAAGTGGCAGGACATTACTGACTGCCCTATATGACTTGGCCATTGGACAATTTCCAGTTTGTAACCACTCATTGCTTACTGCTTCGTGCTTTGAACCTCCTCCCTAAAACATGTAACCGTTAGCAAACGCGCTGAATGCAATATTCAATCAATATTGTTAGGAGTAATATAAGCAACAATTGTCAACCAGATTCCCTTGATGTCAAAGGATTATATTAATACCCAACAAGATATGATAAAAATTTGCAGACTAAATTGTGTGATAATCATTTTTCATGTCATGTACCTTGGAAGAGGAATTCTTTTTTGACGACTTAGAATTAAATTTCTGTTTCTTCCACATCTCAGAAAATCCATCAAACCCAAAGGGACCGCCAGGTCCAAATGCTGAAAAACTGATGGTAGCTGCTTTGGCTGCTAAAGGGTTAAACTGAGGTTGTACACTTTCAGATTCTAACTTCACAGGTTCGAAGGTTGACCTCTCAGAAAGCGGGACAACACCATTTTGTCCGTGAAAAAGCCTAAAGGCCATATCAAAATTGGGACCATCCTCAAATATAGGACCTTTTGCTCCGCGTCCCTGAAAAGTACATTTAACATTATAAGGAAGTATTCTGCTTTAATTTGGCTTAATGGAAGGACGGTAAAAAAATTGGTTAAAAACATTTGCAACAAATCATGTTTCAACTTACAGGCAGAGAAAAAGCCATGGAGGTGGAGAAGGAAAAATTAGTTGGCTCATTAATATTTTGCAAAAATGGGCACCTAACAATTTGTAGGTGGTTTGGTGAAGACTCCTCGCCGATGCCTCTAAAGAAATTATCCATTTGTTTTGCTTCGTGAAATAACCTGAAAAAGGAAAAGAATAGTAAGCAACGACATTTTGTACAAACATGGCGACTCAATGTTAAAAATCTTAAAAACGTTAACTCGCGAGATCTAGAAGTAAAAAGTCACAGAACAAGGTAAACGTAATGATAAGTACAGAAGTAACATAAGGTAGATAATATAACCGTAAATTTTGTTAAATAACAATCTACATATGTGATGCAGAACCAACATAAAATGTGATAAATAATCTTAGCTGACTTGTATCAGTTCAGAGGTGTATAGACAGCAGGCCTATGTCTTACTTATAAGAGATCAGTTTATAGTAACATAGCAATGGATCCCGTCTAAACAAGAACCTAACATTCGAACCAAGGAGAGGAGAATACTGCATATTATTTCATAGCATAAATTGGGGGGCTTCAAATGACTTCTAATTTCCAGAAATGAGCAATAAAACACCAAAAAAATCTATTGATACAAGCAACTATTCACAAAAATCTCTCAAGAAAATTAAAGGACATGAATCGGCGAGGAACAAGTCACTAGTTCATGAGGTTTCGGTTTCTATATTATGTATATAGCTGACAAAACCGATAAAAATTTCAGTATGACAAAAATAAAGCTAAATTAACAAGATTTAACATGTAGAGTTGACTTAATCATCCAATCCCTCAACAGATAACTCATAGATCATTTACTAAAAATTATTTCCGAGTATTAATCATCTAGACATGTAGATACAACTAATGAGATAGACATGAAGATGCAAGAAATCATCACCAGCCCTTAGCTCTCTCTCTCTCTCTCTCTCTCTCTCTCTCTCCCTCCCCCCATAATTGATATCTATCTCCTTTTCTCTCTCTCTCTCGCCCCCCTCCCTCACTCCATCAAAGATCTCTCTCTCTCTCTCTCTCTCTCTCTCTCTCTCTCTCTCTCTCTCTCTCTCTCTCTCTCTCTCTCTCCCTCCCACCCCCCTCCCACCCCCCCCTCCATAATGATAAAAATTGAATTTTGCAGATCCTAATCACTTGCCTCAGCTACCAAAGCAAAAAATCAAACATTTCCACTAACAAAAACATAAACCAACATAAATTCAAACTAAACAAAAAACCCACAATTTCAAATCATATATCAAAATCTTTAAATCATCACAATCAAATAATCAACAAAAACTAAAGAGCAAGAAATAAAAATGGTACCTTTTTCGATGGAAACCAAGAAAATGATCAAGAAAGAGAATCTAGAGAGAGAAGAGAGCAGAGATAAATGAAAGAATCAAAGAGGAGACAAAGTGGTTAGACACACAATTGGGTTGAAGAAGAATAATAGAGATAATAATAAAGAATATGAAATGTGAATAATATGCATCTATGGAAATAGTGAAGAACGACGTCGTGTTAGCCACACGCCTCCTATGTTGAACTTTGACTTTTCAATGCGTAATGATTCATGACAATATAAAGTCAAAAGATTGGGTTTGGTAGTTTCGTAGTTGGTAATTGGTTGCTTAGTTTACCAAACATCTTATTCATGTGTGTGTTGTGTTACTTGTGTTGTACTAGGTTTCGAAAATTGAAATTAATTTGCTAAGATATTAATTTGTAATTTTTGGGTGATTCTAAAAAGTTAAATAATTTATTGATAAGGGTTGCATTCCGGCAAAAAATTATTAAATTGACAATTATAAGAATTGATATTTTTTGAAAAGTTGAAATTTCATTTTTAATAATTTTGTATAAATCAATTTTTTTATAAATTTATAAAATCATCAATAACTATGAATTTAACCCGTTATCACTTGAGCAAAAAGATAACAGATTAAATAAATATTTTTACCTCATTTATTGGTAATTTTAAAAAAAAATTGGCAGATTTTTGTTACCATAAACATGGTGTTATGTTCTAAATAAATTTATATAATTCAATCAAGTAGTTGTTTATATAAAATAATGCTAATATTTTAGATAAGTACCTCAAATGCTCAACAAACAAATTTTTTAGAAGGGTTGGCGTTTTTGGATTTTTGCCGAATTATTTTAAATGTAAGCTGACAAATTTTAGTAAAATCATATGTTTATACAATATTCATCATTGTATGAGAAATATATTCAATCAAGTGGAACATCTTTTTCATAATTAATGTGGTTTCACCAATTTCTTTTCAAAATAAGATTTAATTATATATATATATTTGGAAATTTATCAAAAATACTCATATTTTTTTAACTTATTTACAAAAATACGATTAATGTCGCATATGAGGTTGTAGATGAGTTTTCTCGAAATTGTAATGTTACATTTCATGTTACATATAGGGAAATGTTATTTACAGAGCGTTTTTTTTGTTTTCAGAGTAGTAAAGCGTAAAATTACCAAATTACCCTTGTATCACTCTTTTTAGGAACCGTTGATTGTGAATGCAAGGGCAGTTTGATAATTTCGCTCAATTTTTACTCTGGAAATAAAAAAAACTCTAAAAATAACATTTCCCTACTATAAGATTGCAAATATTGTATAATGTATTTTTGACAATAATTTCAGTAACGTGGGTATTTTTGAAAAAACTCCTTTATTTTTTTGCCACAAATAAAATAATATATCAATTATAAATAAAAGTGATAATAGTATCAAGAATGAAGGATGGAGGTTATAATTAAATTAGTAAAAGTTAGAAAATGATAATTCAAAATTTTTCTAAAAACTCACAATCAAAGATTGCAGGGTATCGGGAGGACGTTATCTATTTGATGCTACTTTGTTGTCACATGTGTAGTAACAATTTGTTAGTGCCAAATTTGTGGTGGCAACTGACTGTGAGGCGCCAAATGTAGAAAATATAGTGCATTTTATTGTTTGTTCGCGAATTATTCTAGAGACACGAACAGACGGCCAGGGAACGTTCTTGAAGTAGTGACTGGATTTGGACATGAGCTAATCAGCCAACCCAAGGGCTGCTATGCTATTTCTGAATTTATATGTAATTCTTTAAACAATAATACACGTACATGGGCACACGAGAAAAATGTTGGTTGGTGATTACGGCTTCGTTTGGCAGTTCCGTTGAAAACTGCTGTGTGCCTGTAAGAAAAAATGTTGATAGAAAAAGTGATGTCAGAAAAATTAGATAATAGTTTGGTAATTTTTTTTAATTTATACATATTTTGAGATATAATATATAAAAATAATGTTTTTGAAAATGTTTGATGGTGAAACTGATAGCTACTTTCTCTAAAAGCTGAAAACATCTTTTTCCAAAAGCACGTGGGACATACTTTGGCTAACAATAGCTTTTAGACCAAAAGTGCTCTTCCTGAGAGCAGCTTTTAGAATTTATCAAACACCTTTTTGACGGTTTTTCAGCAAAAAACTGTTGTAGCTGTTTGTAACGGCAATACCAAACAGGGCCTAGATTGTAGAGCATAAACTATGAAGGATCGTTTTTTATGGATAAATTAACAAAAATATTAATTTTTCTAAGTGTTTTTACAATTTTATTATTTTCTGATTTTTTTTGTAAAAATACAATCATACAACCAATTGATTCGAGTTTTTTTGTTGCATTTGAGGTTGTACCATGTTGTATGAATTTGCAGAAATTCATGTAGTTGATTCGAATTGCAGAAAACCGTATTTTTACAAAAAATAATATGTTTGCAAATAAAAAGGCATTCTTGCAAAATATTTCAAAAAATAACAATATTTTTACAAAAAAAAATTTGGTCTTAGGGTATATTTCAGAAAAGCTCTCATTTATAATACCTAGATTAACCATCCTAGTTAGTTAATCAATCATATATCTTATACTCAATTTTAAACAATTCAAGGGAAGGCCACGCTAAAAAATTAAATCAATTAGATCATAAATTTACTATTTCCGTAAAATCATTTCTATATTATAAAAACTGATTCTAATTAGGTATGCATGTTAGGAATATGTTCGGAACTTGATGATAAATTAAATAAAACACCTTAGTGGATTTAACTTAGTGAATTATTGTAGCACTCGACGAATGATCAAATATAGTCCCGACGGATGATTTAATATAATCCCGACGAATGACGATTTGACATCCACCGGGTGAGTAGCTTATGTAAAAATAAGTTTTGTAGCACATTTCTGCAAACAACTTTGTGTAGAATCTGGAGGAGCATATGAGTCATGTTGACTACTAGTGGATATGCAGAATAGGATGATTAATTGTAAAAATGAGATGTCTTGTAATTATGTATAAGTGAAATGGAGTCAAGTGACAAATAGCTACCCGACGGATGATCAACAAAGCTACCCGACGGATGATCAACAAAGCTACCCGACGGATGACAAGCATGTACCCGACGGATGACTAAATTCAAATATCTGTTGACAGTGACAACACAGTCACATGCATTGGGTGTTTGTAAAAGGAATGTGGTAGCCTGTTAAGCAGGAATTTGAGAACAAAGAAGCATTACCATTTCCATGCTATTATGAAGATATTCAAAGATGCTGGAATAGAGTAGTGGAGTAGCATGGAGTTAGACTAGATATGTTTTGTTTTATTATCTTGTCTTATTGTCATGTAAACTTGGTGATATATAAACCAAGTATAGCTAGTAGAACAAAGAACAACTAAGCAAACACATCTCAAAGAGAAATAGAAAACGCTGTACTTGTCAAGAATTTCTATGTAGTTTGTTTGTTCTACTTGTAAGCAGCTGTGAGCTATTCAAACTTCACAGGGTTCTCATTCGATATATATATATATATATATATATATATATGGTGGATACTTTCAAATCCACCAGAAAGTTTTAAAAGCTTGTGTTTTTATTATTTTGTGTTTTTGATTTATATAAATCATTCATTCCGCACTCTGCAAATCATACACTTATATATTATCAAGTAAGAACTGTTTTAAAATCTTGAAAAAGTAGCCAGAATTACATTTAACCCCCCTTCTGTAATTCTTGTTGTATTGTTAGGGAATAACAATTGGTATCGGAACAAGCTCTTAAAGTACAAAGAGTGTAAAGATCACAACAAACAGCAAGATGAACAAGAAGGATGTTAGAGTCAAAATTCCATTTTTGGACAATGATAATTATCACCACTGGAAGGTGAAAATGCACCTACATCTTCTTTCCCAAGATGAGGCCTATGTGGATTGTATAAAGAGAGGTCCTCATGTATCAATGAGAGCTGCAACAAGTAATAAACCATCTGTTCCCAAGCCTAGGCATGAATTGTCAGATGTTGATATTGAGCAAGTCAGGAAAGACAAGAAGGCCATGAATATATTATTCCATGGAGTTGATGGTGATATGTTTGATAACATCATTAACTGCAAAACAGCCAAAGAGGTTTGGGACACAATCCAAATTATTTGTGATGGTACTGAGCAAGTAAGGAAGAATAATATGCAGTTGCTAATTCAGCAATATGAGCACTTCCACTGTGAAGAAAGTGAGTCTCTCACTGACATTTTTAGTAGATTTCAAAAGCTACTAAATGCTCTGAAGTTGCATGGAAAAGTCTATCAAACAAAAGACTCTAACCTCAAGTTCCTTAGATCTCTTCCAAAAGAGTGGAAGCCAATGACAGTCTCATTGAGAATTTCTCAAGATTATAAGGAGTTCACCTTGGAGAGACTATATGGCATCCTAAAAACTTATGAGCTTGAAATAGAGCAAGATGAGAGGATGGAGAAAGGAAGGAAGAAATGAGGGTCCATAGCACTGGTTGCTGAGTTACAGAAGGATAGAGAGATGAAGGTAGAAGTTGTTGAGTCTACATCAAAGGTCTGTGAAAGCAAGGGTAAAGGGCTGGTAGCTGAAAATGAAGATCATTTGAGCCAAGATGACATGGATGATATTGATGAACATCTAGCATTCCTATCCTGAAGATTTTCCAAGCTCAAATTCAAAAAGAATTTTGGAGCAACCAAGCCAAGTAGAAATATGGTGGAAAAATCCAAATTCAAATGTTTCAAATGTGGCTTGGCAGGGCATTTTGTAAGTAAATGTAGAAAGTCTGATTGTAGCAAGAAGAAGTTTGAGTCTGTTGATTATAAACAGAAATACTTTGAGTTGCTCAAGAAAAAGGAAAGGGCTTTCATCACACAAGAGAATGACTGGGCTGCAGATGGTTTGGATGAAGATGAAGAAACAAACTATGTCAATCTAGCCCTGATGGCCAAGTCTGATGAAACAGAAACAAGTTCTTCAAGTAATTAGGTAATCACCACTAACCTAGCACATTTATCTAAAGCTGGGTGTAATGATGCCATAAATGACATGTCCACAGAATTATATCACTTGTGTGTTACACTTAAGTCCCTCACTAAGAAAAATGCTAAAATTAAAGAAAACAATTTGTTTTTAAGTGAGAGGAATAATATGCTAGAGTCTCAGTTTATTGAATTTGAAAAATTGAGAGTTGAATGTAAGATTGATGAGGATGAATTAACCGAGTCCTTGAAGAAAGAAGAGAGAACGAGAACATGAAGTGATTAAAGTATGGAAATCATCCAGAGATGTTCATGCTCAAGTCACTAAAGTTCAAGGTATTGAGTCCTTTTGTGATGCATCCTGGAAAAAGAGTAAGGAGAAGCTGTAATCTAACTTGGTTGAAGGATTATTGATAGATGTGGACTCGACGGATGATGAAAATCATTCGTCGGATAATCAAAAGGATTATCCGTCGAGTGACAAAGAGCCACATCCGTCGGCTGTGAGTAAACCTGTGAGCAAAGCTAAGCTTGCCAAGCTGAATGAGAAATATGGATCGGTTTCTAATAACTTTGTTCCAGGATAATCAAGTCAAGTGAAGAAGGAGAAGAAAGTTAATGTTGGTCATCTATCCATCAAGCAATTAAATCACAGATTAGAAAAGACTGAGGTTAAAGCAGAAGTTAAAAAGAAAATAATAGAAATAAAAAAGTAGGAATTAACAAGCATAACAACTACACACCTGATAAATATGCACCAAGAAAAATATGTGTTAAGTGTGGTAGTGTTAATCACCTGTCTATTAATTGCAAACTTGCCATGCCTACTCCTATGTCTGTACCTCCTTTTTTTCCCAACATGACTGTTATGCCTATCATGCCTATGAATGCTATGTTACTCAGAATATGAATGCACAATTTGCTAATATGCCATTTGCACCTAATCCTTATTATGCTGCATTTAGTATGCCGCAAATGCCATTTAGCATGCCTTACTGGAATAACATATTTGCAAATAGCATGCCTTTTCCTGTTAATCAAAATGTGCATGATAATTCTGTTTTAATGACTGGTTTCAAAGGTCAAACTCAAATGACTGAGGATGAATCAGAAATTCCCAAGTCAAATGATATCAAACCTAAGAAGCCAAAGAAGAAAGCTAACAAGGCAGGACCCAAGGAAACTTGGGTACCAAAATCAACTTGATTTAATTTTGATGTGTGCAGGGAAACAGAAAGAATCTTTGGTATCTGGATAGTGGTTGCTCAAGGCACATGACTGGAGATTCTACCCTGCTCACTGAGTTCAAGGAAAGAGTTGGCCCAAGTATTACTTTTGGAGATGACAATAAAGGTTATACTGTGGGATATGACTTGATTTCAAAAGACAATGTCATTTTTGAAGAGGTTGCCCTAGTGGATGGTCTCAAGCACAATTTGTTGAGTATCAGCCATCTTTGTGATAAGGGCAATTCAGTAACCTTCAATTCAGAAGCCTGTGTTGTGACAAACAAAAGGAGCAACAAAGTGGTTCTCACTGGAGTGAGAAAAGGAAATGTGTATCTAGCTGACTTCAACTCATCTAATACATAATCTGTCACTTGTCTTCTCAGTAAAACAAGTCAAGATGAAAGTTGGATATGGCACAAGAAGCTGTCCCATCTAAACTTCAAGACCATGAATGAGTTTGTCAAGAAAGAACTAGTTAGAGGTATTCCTCAAGTGGAGTTTACTAAGGATGGATTGTATGATGCCTGCCAGAAAGTAAAGCAGATCAAAGCATCATTCAGAAAGAAGCCTGACTCAACAATTGAAGAACCTTTGCAATTGTTACACATGAATTTATTTGGACCAGTCAATGTGTTGTCCATCTCAAGGAAAATATTTTTCCTAGTAATTGTGGATGATTTCTCAAAGTTCTCTTGAACATATTTCCTAAAGTCTAAAGATGAAGCTAGTGAAATCATCATCAATCACATAAGACAAGTCAACAAGCATCCTGATTTTAAAGTAAGAAGAATCAGAAGTGACAATGAAACTGAGTTCAAGAATTCTGTGATGAGATAATTTTGTGAAGAGAATGGGATTATGCATGAGTTTTCTGTAACAAGAACTTTACAACAAAATGGAGTAGTGGAAAGAAAGAATAGATCTCTTATTGAAGCTGCAAGAACAATGCTTGAAGAATCAAAGTTACCAACATATTTTTGGGCTGAAGCTGTGAATACTGCCTGCTACACTCAGAATATTTCTTTGGTTAATCAAGCAAAGTGCATGAAACCCTACCAATTGTTCAATAATAGGAAGCCAACTCTAATTTTTTTTTTCATGTCTTTGGCTGCAAATGCTATATCTTGAGGAATCAAACTGTTCAACATGGGAAGTTTGATGTTAAAGCAGATGAGGGAATTTTTGTTGGATATGCTGTGGGAAAGGCATATAGGGTCTACAATCTCAGAACCAACATTGTTATGGAATCAATACATGTTGTGTTTGATGACAAAAAGATTGAAGGACTGCAATATGGAGATTTCCATGAAAGCCTCAAGTTTGATAATGTGGAGATGGTTAGTGATGATAGTGATGATGAAAGTGATCAAGAAACAGTGGATAAGGATAATGCAGAAAAATCTACAACTAATGAAGCACATAATTCAATATCTGTCGAGTTGCAAAATGCTTCATCCGTCGGGAGATAATCTGCCTTATCCGTCGGGAGACAGTCAGCTTCATCCGTCGGGACACAAAGTACATCATCCGTCGGAACATTAAGAGAAGCTGGAATTCAGAATAGATCACCTACAAAAAGTTCCCCTTTCTCAAATCAAAGATACACAAACTCAGGGGGAGTTTCTTATAATAAAAAATCAGTCACACATCAAGACAACAAAGAAAATGGACTAAAGATCACCCTTTTGGGCTCATCATTGGTGATGCATCTTCTAGAGTTCAAACAAGGAGAGCAACTCAAGAAGAATGTCTATATAGCAGCTTTCTATCTAAGGAAGAACCAAAGAAGGTAGAAGAAGCTTTGTTGGATCCTGATTGGATTTTAGCTATGCAGGAGGAGCTAAACCAATTTCAAAGGAACAAGGTATGGAAGCTGGTACCCAAACCTAAAGGAAAGAATCCAATTGACACCAAGTGGGTATTCAGAAACAAGATGGATGAAAATGACATAGTGGTCAGGAACAAAGCTAGATTGGTTGTTAAGGGCTACTGTCAACAAGAAGGAATAGATTTTGATGAAACCTTTGCTCCTGTTGCAAGACTTGAAGCCATGAGAATCTTCTTAGCCTATGCAGCCCATGCCAATTTCAAGGTCTATCAAATGGATGTCAAAAGTGCTTTTCTGAATGGAGATTTGGATGAGGAAGTCTATGTTAGTCAGCCTCCTGGTTTTGAAAACCCAAATTTTCCAGAATATGTCTACTATCTTTTGAAGGCACTTTATGGACTGAAGCAAGCACCTAGAGCCCGGTATGACACTCTATCAAAGTTTCTTTTGGAAAATCACTTCACAAGAGGTATTGTTGATAAAACTTTATTCTTTAGAAATGTTAATGGCTCTAGTAGACTTGTTCAAATTTATGTAGATGATATTATATTTGGCTCTACAGATGAAAAACTTTGTAAAAAGTTTGTCAAATTGATGCAAAGTAAGTATGAAATGAGCATGATGGGAGAACTAACTTACTTTCTTGGTTTACAAGTTAAGCAAGTTAGTGATGGAATATTCATTAGTCAAACTAAATACATTCATGATCTTTTAAAGAAGTTTAATCTAATGGATTGCACATCTGCAAAAACTCCCATGGCCATTGCAACTAAGCTTGAATTAAACACTATTGAAAAGTATGTGGATATTTTAAGCTATAGGGGCATGGTTGGCTCACTTCTGTACTTAACAGCCAGTAGGTCATATATAATGTTTGCTACTTGTCTTTGTGCTAGATTTCAGGCTGATCCTAGAGAATCTCACTTAGTAGCTATTAAGAGAATTTTTAGATATCTCAAGGGAACACCAAAATTTGGCATTTGGTACCCTAGAGATTCTAGTTTTGATCTAACTGGTTATTCAGATGCAGATTATGCAGGTTGTAAAATAGACAGAAAAAGTACAACAGGAACCTGTCAATTTCTAGGGAACAAGCTTGTGTCCTGGTTTAGTAAAAAGCAAAATTCAGTTTCCACTTCTACAACTGAAGCTGAATATATTGCTGCTGGTAGTTGTTGTGCACAGATTTTGTGGATGAAAAACCAATTGTTGGACTATGGTCTACAAGTGGATAGAATTCCCATTTTATGTGATAACACAAGTGCAATTGCCATTACTGAAAATCCAGTGCAGCACTCAAGAACAAAGCACATAGACATCAAGTACCACTTTATTAGGGAGTATGTGATGAATGGTACTGTGGAACTTCATTTTGTTTCAAGTGAAAAGCAGCTTGCAGATATATTTATCAAGCCACTTGATGAATCCACCTTTTCAAGGTTGGTAAGTGAGTTCAGTATGCTTAATTATTCTTGAATTATTTCAGATATTTTTGCAAGTTTTAATGCAGCTAGAAAATTAATTGATTTTTCAGCTTTGGATGAAATTTTGGCTAAGTCAAAATTTACATCCCGACGGATGCTCATTATCCATCAGGTTTGGTCATCCGTCGGAATATTATTTGTTAATAATAAAAAAATCAATTAATTTTCTAGATTATTTCATAACCCGACAGATAATTGATTTATCCTTATCCGTCGAAATATCTCAATTTTAGCCGTTAAAACTCTGAACATTATCCATCGAGTATACTTACAGTTTGTAAGCATGACACGACGGATAAGTGACAGAATTTTTACAGTTTATTTATTTTTGAACGGCTATTTTGGACTATTTTGATTTGTTAATTTATTTGACTTTATTATTTTTGATAGTTTATTTCTGAGATAGTATAAAAGCAAAATTCATTTTTATTCTACTCTTTTATCATTCTCATTCAATTGCTCTAACTTCCTTTCTTCTCCAAAGAAAATATTCTCTCTGCAAATTTCTCATTCTCTAACAATGGCACCAGTCGTCAAAATCATGTCTCAAAGTGGATATATCTATGAAAAAAATAACTTCACAGCTCTTGTGAACAAGGAGATTCAACAATGTGGAGAGTTTCACAAAATGATGGACTTTGTGAAAGGCTGTAAACTCAACTATGTGATGCTGGAATCTCCCACAATCTACTGTGAGGTTTTAAAGGAGATATGGACAACTACCGTGTATAAATCAACTGACAAGACCATCACTTTCACTCTCAAAGGTAAGTAGTTTTGCATTAACAGTGACATTGTCAAAGCATGTTTTAGAATTCCAGATAATACTGCTACTGTTCCACACACATACACTGATATAGTTAACATGCTAAATTCCATGGGCTATGCACTTACTACCTCTAAGTTAAGTGAAATTAGGAGGTTAGGTCTTAGAAAAGAATGGAGTTATCTGTGTGATGTGGTAACTAAAGTTTTCTCTGGTAAAATTAGCAATTTTGACCCTGTTAACATTTCCATGCTTAACATGCTTTACATGCTAGTTACTGATAAGTACTTTAATTTCAGTGACTTGGTCTTGTTTGAGTTAGGTTATAAGGTAGGAGAGTTTAAAAAGAGAGGTAAAAGTGTCTATTATGCTAGATTCTTTATGATGCTTGCTAACCATCTTATTGAGAACCCAACCAACACGCTAAATTATTGGGATCAGAAAGGAGGATTATTGCAGATCTTAGTAGAGCTAATCACCACAAAGAGGTGCCCCTCTTCTATTTTCCAGTCATGGAGGGTCCTCAGGTAAGTGAGGTAAGCTCTACTGTCTCCACTCTTCCAACCTCACACATTTCTTTGCCTTTTAGTGTAGCTATGGAATCTGTGTCAATGACCCAACAGATGCCTACCTAAGCTACCAAACCAACAATGTCAAAATCCAAATCTAAGAAATCCCCCTCTGGTTTCTTTCAAAAGAAATCAGTTGCAAAATCTATTAAACATAAAGAGGGGAGTGTGAAGGTAAGTAAGCAAGGTGAGGGACAGGGTGAAAATCAAAGAAACCCTAGGGATAAGGCTGGTGAGATGAGTGTACCCAAGCCTAGCCACACCACAGTTTCCCAACAAATTGTGGTTGTTAATAAGGACATAAGCTCAATTCTAGTTTCATCCTCCCAAAAGGATGTTACTATTGAAACAAGCTCCCAACCAGAAGCACATATCAAGAGGGCTAGGGACACAAATTCACCACAAACTTATGTTAGAAAGAAAAGATCAAAAACCCTTGGGGATGCACAGGGAACACACACAGTGCAAACTGGAGGTAAAGACCCAGTCACTGCACCTTCTCAAAGTCAGATTGATGTGACTCCAATAAATGTGGAGTCACAGCTAAAATCCTTAATAATTGAAGTACCTGAAACACCAAATTCACCCACACAATCACTGGATGTTGACATGATCAATACATCACTTCCAAATTCTCCATCTTTAACTCTTTTGGAGAAGCCAAAAATCCAAGCAAGTGAGCATCATCTTTTAGATGATTTGTTGGCTCACTTGCCATTTCTTTATGAGTCTGTTAAGATATTTGTGCCTAAATTTTCATCAATCTGCACAGAGTCTACAATAGTCTCCACTCCAAACTCATTCATTTCTTCTATCCCGATGGATATTCATCATCCGTCGAGTAGTGATTGTATCCTGACGGATAAGCCTAACAACAGTCATCCGTCGGATAGCCATACTACTGTCCCGATGGATATTCATCATCCGTCGGGAGTCTCTGCACAACTTCAAATTTCTTCAATTATCACAAGTGTAGAAGACTTAATGGTAATGCAATCACTCTTAGGACTGAGGGAAGGGAGTGAACTGAGTGAGAGGCTGGGTTGCTCCCAGGAAAAAGAAGAGAATATGAGTGAACAAATGCAGTCCATTTCTTCAGGACTGGAAAAAATGAGTGAGAGGAGTACCGCCTTAGATGGTGAAGGTGAGGGTATGAGGGTGGGAAGCCAAAGGGAGCCTTTGATGCAAAAAGAGAGAGATCATGAGAGAAATACAGGTACTGGAGAGATAAGGATGGACACCATTGCTAGTGAGTCAATGAATGTCAATGATGCAGAAAGGAAAAGACTATTTCAACAAGAATATCAAGCTGTCATAGATTATATTTCCCTAGATGCTGAGACATTTACTCATCCTGTTACAGCTTATCAAACATTAGCTGTACAGGGCAATGAGGAGGCTAAAAGAATACTCAATTTGGTGCACACTACTCAATCTCTGCAAAGAGCAAAAGATGCAATCACTGCTATGCCTTCAACTACTGGTAGTCATTTTGAACTGGCTGAAGACTCATTTGGGGATGCTGGTGGGGATGATGAGGAAGATAACATGAGCATAGGGGGAGATGCAGATGTTCCTGCCTGGATGCTAACAAAAGAATGTTCCTACTCACATCTTCAATTAACACTATTCAAGCTGATTCATGACACCCAAACAGCCATTCAGACATCTACAAATGCCAGCACAAAGAGGCTACTAACAACACATCTTGAAGTAGTTTAGCCGCATAAGATTCAATCTCTCTAACACAGTCAAAGTGTGGATGAAATCAAGCAGGAGGTATCTAAAGTAAAACAGGATTTCATACCAAGGTTGGATGCTAGACTTCCTGGAACCACCATGACTGAGATAGCTCAGAAGCTAAGGAAGGAGGCTGATCTCAATAGAAAGGTTGAGGCCATGGACTCTAGATTATCTGATGTAGAGAAGTCAATGGCCAAGATACTTGCTGATCAAGAAACTCAGACTGCTCTGCTCCAAAAGTTGGTGACTGCTCAACTCCCTTCCACTCTCCAACTTGATGCTAACAAAAAGAGGGAGAAAGGCTCATCTAGTGAGGGGGAGAAACAGCTCAACATACAAGTCAACAAGGTAATTACGCCAACAATTGCTTTCACAAAGCCACCAGCCATGGACAACATTGACATCATAAATCTGGCAGCAGCAAAACTGGAAACAAATGACAAACTGCTAAAGATTGATGTAGCAGCAGCTGAGAATGAATTAAAAGAAAATGGAGGAAAATAGATGTAGAAATTTAACAAAAAATTGGACCAATTCAGAAACCAGACAAAATCTTCACTCATCACTCTTAAGTCTAGCACATCTCTGTGAATGAAATGAGTTTGAATTATCTTGAAAAGGGTCAAACATCTTGCATCAAATCTCCAAAAGCAAAGCTGATCATGAAGCCTAAAAGAAACTACTGAAAGTTTTCAGACAAAAATCATATGGATATTGTGTATGAAACACCTAGGCCAGATGAGAAGAAGTTGTTGGCTAGGTCAATTGCATTTTTCAAGGATCCAGCTGATTCAACACTTAAAAGAAGAATTGTCAAGATTTACAGAAATGGTAAAAAAAACTGTGTGGTGACTGGACACCCTCAGTTTGTAGAAGCTAAAAAGGAAGAGAAGGAAAGAATCAGGCAAGAAAAGAAGCAATCTTCCTTAGATGCTCAGAAGCTCAAATAAAAGAAGGAGCAAACTACTATCTTGGCCAAACTTCAAGCTGTAAAGACTACAACTGAGATTTCTGAACAACCATCTATAATTGCTGAACCTCAAGATCAAAAAGTGCAAGATGAACCATAATAAAAAAGAAGATTCGGATATAAGCTCCACTCCAAAAGAAAATTGGACTTCAGTGATGAGGAAATGGAAGACTACATTCCCAAAAAGTCTACAACTTCAACTCAGACATCAAAACCCTCAATGGTATTTGAAGAATTCAAGGTGGTGGATCCAACAAGGAATATTCATGGTGAGCCCATAATTCCAAAGGATGAGCCAGTAGACTAGGATAGCTTGCCAATTCTTGAACTAAACTTTCCAATCTTCAACAAGTCAAAGAAGACAAAGACTAGAGCAAGCAAGAAAGTAAAGCCCGTGACTCTCAAATCCAAGACCCTAACCAAATCTCAATCTACAATCAACAAGGGAGATTTGTTATACATCTGTGACATCAAGGAGTTCTCTGACATAAACCTCTACTTAGATGAATTGGAAGAAGTAAGAGGGATTGATGCCCACGGAAAATCTTCCTGAAAGGTTGGTGTTTAAATATAAGGGAGTAAAAGAGATAATATGGCCACTTCACGGGATTCTTCTAGAGATCCAATCTGTTCTAATAAAGATCTACTCATCTTTCAAAAAGAACTTTAGATACAATGTGATTGCAAGGAGATTAGTTCTAAAGAAAATTGAGGAGTTGAGGAGTAATAAAGCTAAAGATGCACTACCAAAAACTCTGTCAATTCCCTTCACAGGAAAGAGAGTGCATTTGAGGCCTTATTGGATGATGAAATTCAGGGATGAAAATGGACTAAGAAGATTCTTCATATTGGAGGATCAGTAGAGTATCTCTAGTAATGAGACTCCACTGGAAATGCAAGAAATGCTAGATCTCTCAGAAGCTGATGAACTTGAGTTCCACAGATAACTCCAAAATCAGATATAAGAGAACAACATGAGGCTTGCGAAGAAATCCATAAAATCAAGGAAATAGACTTATCTGCTCAGACTAGAGGAGCACCTTGATAATGATTGTGAGCAACTTCTTTGTATACTTTGTTTTCTTCAATTTTCAGTAAATATTGCAACCCCTATCAGTTTCATCTACTATTTTTATTCTGTATCTTTAGGATGTTTTGTTATCATCAAGTGTCTCTTAATTTATGGCTACAATTCCAGTAGACATAAATTGGGGAAGATTGTTTGGAATATGTTGGGAACTTGATGATAAATTAAACAAAACACCTTAGTAGATTTAACTTAGTGAATTATTGTAGCACTCAACGGATGATCAAATATAGTCCCGATGAATGATTTAATATAGTCCCGACGGATGACGATTTGACATCCACTGGGTGAGTAGCTTATGTAAAAATAAGTATTGTAGCACATTTCTGTATACAACTTTTGTGTAGAATCTGTAGGAGCATATGAGTCATGTTGACTACTAGTGGATATGCAGAATAGGATGATTAATTATAAATATGAGATGTCTTGTAATTCTGTATAAGTGAAATAGAGTCAAGTGACAAATAGCTACCCGACGGATGATCAACAATGCTACCCGACAGATGATTAACAAAGCTACCCGACGGATGACAAGCATGTACCCGACGGATGATAAAATTCAAATATTTATTGGCAGTGACAATACAGTCACATGCGTTGGGTGTTTGTAAAAGGAATGTGGCAGCCTGTTAAGCAGGAATTTGAGAACAAAGAAGCATTACCATTTTCATGCTATTATGAAGATATTCAAAGATGCTGGAATAGAGTAGTGAAGTAGCATGGAGTTAGACTAGATATGTTTTGTTTTATTATCTTGTCTTATTGTCATGTAAACTTGGTGATATATAAACCAAGTGTAGCTAGTAGAACAAAGAATAACTAAGAAAACACATTTCAAAGAGAGATGGAAAACGCTGTACTTGTCAAGAATTTCTTTGTAGTTTGTTTGTTCTACTTATAAGCAGCTGTGAGCTATTCAAGCTTCACAGGGTTTTCATTTGATATATATATATATAAAAATATCCGGTGGATACTTTCAAATCCACCAGAAAGTTTTAAAAACTTGTGTTTTTATTACTTTGTGTTTTTGATTCATATAAATCATTCATTCCGCACTCTGCAAATCAAACACTTATATATTATCAAGTAAGAACTGTTTTAAAATCTTGAAAAAGTAGCCAGAATTACATTCAACCCCCCTTCTGTAATTCTTGTTGTATTGTTAGGGAATAACAATGCAGTAAAAAAATAAAAATAACAACTGAATCATTTTATAAGAATAAAATTGAATTTCTAAATTTTAGACCAATTATATTATATTATATAAAATTATTTATATCAGCGTCGCCCGTGGGACAATACAGGGCCCACCTAGACCAGGGACCTCAAAATTTCAAAATTTTATAGGCTTAACTTAAGTACGTATACAAGATTTCTTAAGACGATGCAGAAGAGCTCGGGGGTGGAAAAAATATTTTTATATCCTATTCTAACCTTGTAAAAATTGAGAAGCATGTGTATATCAGACCTAAACTTAAATTAAATTATAAATAAATAATAGTTTATTTTACTTCTAAAATAATAATAAATTATGTAAATATACTTATGATAATATATATTTATTTGTGTTAATAAATTTTTTCGGAATGGAGAGAGAGAGAGAGCATAGAGACAGAAAATATAGAGAGAGAAAGAATGGTATCCAGGGCGGCTTCTTCAAATTCAAATTTGATCATCTTCAAGCTTCCGATAATCAGTGGCCAGCTGGTAAGAAGCTTAATGGCAGTGAGGTTATTTCTAAAAAACAGTTAAGAGATGAGGCCATGAGCTATTGGTTCTTTTTGGAAAAGGAGTTAGCCTCAGCTCTCGCTAATGGTAATTTTAGATTGCTGGAGTTAGCTTTTGCTAGAATCAAGTTTCTCAAATAAAAAATAGATAAGGATCTATTGTCAAAATGTTTGGAGGGGGATGAGGAGGCTCTCTGTTCTGCTAGGCGCTTCCTTATGAATTATGGATGGTGGGAGAAGGCAAATAGGGTGGTGATCAACTCGGATGCTTCTGAAAACAAGTTATATAATGATCCAAAATCAAAGGATACTGAGAAGTTTCTGGAAGATTTCATCTGGGCAAATAAAGAGCTTGTTCACCCTAATGTTCTGGAGATGATCGTAAAAGGAGATGATGAGGGGATCAAGATGGCGCTAAATCATATTCATTATGGTACTCTAAAAGTGGCTTGTGACATAAAAGAACTAAAAACTTTACAGTTGAGTTGTAAGGATTCAGAGGAGGTAAGGGGTAAATCTGCTGGGAAAAACAATATAGTAAAAGGGAGAGCTATTGAGGATGATTTCATCAATAACCATAAGCATTTGGTAGATGATTGGTTCTTTAAAGAGGCCAGTAAATGAGAAGATTTTTTTATCAACAGAGTCTTGTACCAAATTCATTCTAGGAGTCTTAAAGAGGCAAAAGTCTCTAGTGTCTTTCCAGAACACACAATAGTGGAGAAAGAGGGTCATTGTCCCACTTTCAAAGATGTTCAGCTAAAAAAGAAGACATCTGACAATAGTTCAAATGTGCAGGGTTCAAAAATGAATGGGACGCCTCACTATCCTAAAAAAATTGAGGTAGATACGGTCTTTGTCTCAAATCTTCCTACTAATGATCTTACTAAAGACATTTGGTCCTTCTTCAAAAAATTAAGCTTAATCAAGGATATCATTCTGCCTAAAAAGAGGGATAAATATGGTAGGAGATTAGGCTTTTTGAAAGCAAGATCCAAGGAAGAGGCTAGGAAATTGTTGGGGCTTATATCTGGGAAAAAATGATGAATAATATTCTCAAATGTGAGTTAGCCACATCCAAAGGTTCTAATAAAGATAACCAAAAAAAGATGGAGGTAAAAGCAAAGGCTAGTGTGTAGTTGGATCTGAAATCAAATAGTGTGAATGAAGTGGATGTCTCCTCAGTAGAATCAATTTTGCCAGTAGTCATAAATCAGCTTTTCTCTCAGGAGATTGAAAGAAGTCTAGTAGTTACTACCTGGAAAAGTAGTACGGTTGTAAACTTACTTAATATTTTAGATTCACTGGGCTATGGGGGAATCTTGGTTCGCAGTATCTCCAGCAAAAAATTTCTGCTAACTTTCCAGGATCGAGTGTACTTTGAGGCAGTTGATATTGAGCATTTAGGATTAGGCTTCTTGGATTGTGTAAAGGCTAATACAAGAAAAATACTATTATTCCCAGAATTGCTTATATTAAGTGCCTTGGCTTGCCTTTAAAATTGTGGAGCAGCGGTACTTTAGCAACTTAGCTTCTAAACGGGGAGATTTGCTAGGAGTTACTAAAGGTGTTGACTGCGAAACTGCTTTTAAACTCCCAGTTTTAAAAATTGCCACATTTATTAATGAAGACTTAAGTGGTAAAATTTGGATCAATTTTGAAGGTAGGTTGATGGAAATTTACTGTAGGGAGGAAATTACGGGATATCAGGATTGGGAATTCGATGAAATAGATAGTGATGCTAGTGAGTCCTTGTTAGTGAATGAAGACAAAGACGTAACCTATGTTGAAAATGAGGCAGAATTGGAGGAAAGTGTACATAGTGAAGGTGCTGAAAGGAAGCAATTCAAAGGGGTAGAGTTTAATGTGAGCTAATGACATCCTGATATTAAATGGGGAATGTGTGAATGATCTTCGGATGGATAAAAATTCATCTCACTCCTTGGAATCAACTCCCATGGAGAAAGTGGACGTAGTAACAGCTATATGGAAGCCAAGAGATAGTGAGAACAGTGCTATTACTTTAGAAAATCAGGATTCTCTGAGTAAAATGATTTCTTTGCAATCGAATCAACCAGTTAAAGCCCCAGAATCGTCTATATTAATGGTTGTGAAGAACATGGAAAATCTTAAAATCTTAAAGAAAAGAGGTCGCCCCAAAAAGAAATTCTCAAATATGCCTGTTAAGGCATTTCATATTCCAGCATTCCCATAAAAACCTACCTCTAGTCGCAAGAAAGTAAAAGCAAATCAAGTGATGGCTAGCACTGTAGGTAAAATTGAGGCCCTTCAAATCCTGGAAACAGGTAAGCTCATGGGGCTAGTCGTGGAAGGGTCTAAAAAGGAAGCACTAGAAAACATAGCTAAGTGCTTATAAATCCAGGTTGCTTTTGCTCCCCTTCTTACTCATACTGATTAGGCTTTTTATGGATAAATTATCAATTTTAAGTTGGAATGTTAGAGGATTGGCATCTTCAGTAAATAGAAATAATGTCAAAAGGTTTGTGATGCAAAATAAACCAAGTGTCATTTGTTTGCAAGAGTCGATGTGCTCTATTAAGCTAGATAATGTTAAGTACTCGATGGGAGTTTATGATGTTTCTTGTTTTACGGAGGTCCCTTCAGCTGGGTTATCTGGTGGCTTGGTAAACTTTTGGGACCCTTCAGTCCTGAAGATAGATGAAATCAGCTCTAATAGGTATTGGATTGGTTTAAGAGGAGAGATAACATCCTTCAAAGTCCAAGTTTTCATAGCGAATATTTATGCTCCTCAAAATCCCCAAGAAAAAGCTGTAGTTTGGAATGCATTGTCGGAGGAAGTAATGAAGGATAATAGTAGTAGTGTTTGCATTATTGTAGATTTCAACTGTGTCAGAAATGCAGAGGAGAGGAAAGGATTTCTGTATAGAGAATTGGATACTCATGCTTTCAATAAATTTATTCTGAATTATGAGTTAAATGATGTTAATTTCTGTAATTCTTGCTTTACTTGGTATGGTACAAAACAGAAGCTTAGTAAGCTTGATAGAACTTTGATTAACGGGAACTGGATGGTCCAGGGTTGTTGGGAGATAACTACTTTGGACAGGAAAAATTCTGATCATAGGGCCATAATCTTGCGAATTAGTAACCGAAATTGGGGTCCCAAGTCTTTCAAATTTTTTGATCACTTGTTAGAGAATGAAGATCTGGTAAACTCAATGACAGAGAAATGGAATCAAACTGGTAAGATAGATTTGCAATGAAAGTTGAGGTTAACCAAATCTTTGGTTTAGGTTTGGAATAAAGAGGTTAATGGTGATATAAATGCAAAAATTGCTCAACTAGAATATCTAGGGCTGAGCAAAACCGAACCAAAACCGAAAAACTGAACCGAACCGTGCTAATTCCGTTTGGTCCAGTCCGGTCCTAATTTTTCAGAAAATTCGATCTATTCGGTCCGGACCGAATAGACCGAAATAAAATTCAGTTCGGTTCGGTTCTTGTAAAAAATATTTCGGTCCGGACCGAATAGACCGAATAGTCCAAATCATAAATATCATAATTTTATATTATATCTTTTACATATATCTTAAAAATTTTAATCATAAATTTTAAATTTATAATTGTATTTAAACACTCTTAGAACTCTACATATCACCTTACTTTAATTATATTTAAATTTTATAATTTTTGGTTTGAAATTTTAATATAATTTTATTTTTTTCAAAAAATTCGGTCCGTTCGGTCCAAAACCGGACTGGACCAAATTATTTCGGTTCGGTGCGATCCGGTCCATAATTAAATTTCGGTCCGATTTGGTCCAAGAAAATATGATAATTCGGTTTTTCGGTCTATTCGGTTCGGTCCGATTTTGGACCGAACCGACCGAATGCTCAGCCCTAAGAATATCTTCAGTACCAACAAGATAAAAACGGGGCTAGCGACTTTGACAAGCTTGAGACAACTGATAAATTTTATCAGTTGTATAATGACAGGGCGTACATGCTTAGTCAGAAGTCAAGGCTGAAATGGCAATTGAAGGGCGATCTAATACCAGGTTTTATCATAACTGGATAAAAAAAAGATGGAACAAGATCCAGATTCTACAAATAGGAATGATCAGTGGCTTTTAGACAAAGAATAGATAGATATGGATTTTTTGAGCCACTTTAAATCTTTCTCTAGTAGAAGGAACATTCTTAGAATCTTTTCGCTCGGGAATCTAGTTCGGGTCAAGCTGAATGAATTAGATGCAAAAGTTATGGCTAAGAAGGTTACTCTATTGGAGGTTGAAGAAGCTTTGAGGCAAAGTCCATCAAATAAAGCCCCGGGTCCAGACGTTTTTAGTATGGAATTTTTCAAAAAATATGGGAAGTTATGAAAGTTGATGTCTTCTCTCTGGTTGAAAAGTTTTTCAACTCAGGCTTTCTCCCCAAGGGCATAAACTCGTCCTTCATAACTTTAGTTCGAAGCGTGATAACCCTACTAAGGTAACTGAGTTTCGTCCTATTAGCCTCATCAACTCATGCATGAAATTAATCACCGAAATTCTCACAATAAGGCTACATAGAGTTTTAGCAAAGTTAATAGACTCCACTCAATCGGGCTTCATGAAAGGCAGGCAGACTGCTGATAGCATCTTGGTAGCCTCTGAAATTCTGCAAGGATTAAAGGCTGGTAGTCAAAAAAGAGTTATTTTGAAAATTGATTTTGAGAAGGCCTTCGATACAATAGACTGGGAGTTTCTCTTGCACCTATTAGAAGAGGTAAACTTCGATGCTAAATGGATAAATTGGTTGTCAATTATCCTAAGTTCCTCTAGAGCTTCTGTTCTTGTCAATGGTTTGCCTACCAAGAAATTCAGCCCTGGAAGGGGTTTACGTCAGGGTGATCCTTTATCGCCTTTGCTGTTCAATTTGGTAGCAGACGTACTTCATACTCTTCTTGATAAAGGTCAGTCCTGTTAGGTCACACAACACCGTAGAAGGGGGTTGAATACAGTGTAGAATACAATCAAATCGATTTAAAGCACAAGTAACAGAAAATAGATGTATTCGATATAATAAACTCTGTTACAATGGAACTTTTCTCTCTCAGTGATGAACAAATATCACGAGAGCTGCTAGGTTACAATTGTATGATCTTCTCGATGATCGTAACTCTTATAGAGTAAACCTATGTCTGTGTTTATATCGACACACAGTTACAAGATAACTTCTAATTGATATGGAATATAATTCTGTCTCCTAAAATATATCAACCAGATATCTTATATAATTCTTCTAGTCCTCTAACTCTTTCCATGTATATATTCTTCTTGTATTAGTCTCGATCTTCTTTCCTGTAAATCAGCTTCCTTCCTTAACTGTTAGTCCTCCAGTATTTAAGTTCTGATATCCATCTTCTGATATTATCTTCTGATAATCTAAGTCCTGACTTCCAGTAAGTCCTGACTTCCAGTAAGTCCTGATTTCAGTAAGAACTGATATTTCCTGTTAGTTAAGATCTGAAAACTAAACATGACATCTCAAATATATCCAACAATCTCCCCCAACTTGTAAATTATGCAAGAATATACAAGTTAATAGATTTGATGATGTCAAAAGCATTTAAGTTCAAATGCAATAAGAGTTTAATAAGACTATTAATTATAACTTACAAAACATCCAGCTTTACCAACATCACTGAATCAACCTGAATCCATAATGATTCTTAACAAAATCATTTATCAGATTATCTTCAGCTTTCTTCAAAACTTCAGCTAACTGTGCTTTGACCTGCATCAGTTCTTCTTCCTTACTATCACCAATTTGATAAATGGCTATTCTGAGAGCTTGAATGGATGTTCTTTCAAGTCCATCACCAAGTCTGATAACCTTAGGATGTGAAGAGTTTTCATTATAACATAAGCATCTTCCTTTCAGAATAACTTCCACCTTAGCAAAATTCTTCAGCACAGGAATTTCTTTTCTATCACCTTCAATAATCATTGGACTGTAATGAGAAGTCTTTGTACCAGAGATTCTGAATAGATCTCTTATAGCCTTCAAAATGTATTCTGACCATCATCTTGTAACATCAGATTTTACTTCCAGAAGATAGTGAATATGTTGAAGTTCTCTGATAGACTTCTTTAATACATCAGTATCAGCTAATCTATAAGTCCTTCCATCATTGAGAAATAAGATCAATTTTTCTTTTAGATTCTCCTTATCATGAGCATCTATCACAACTTGAGCAGACAACACCTTGTCAAGGTGCCTTTGTTTGATTTGTTCATATGGTTTTGTTATTCCTAGAAGACTAACAATGAGATTTACAGAAGGGGGGTTGAATGTAAATCTCAAAACTTTTTCAAGTTTTGAGCAGTTTATAAAGTTGTGTGTTCAAGAAGAACAAGTGTGTGAATTGCTTTAAGCTAATACAGACAGATATATATTCAAGCACAAATGTAAAGAACACAACAGACCTAAAAAAACTTTTCTGGTGGATTTGTTGTTCCACCAGAGATGGTGTATTAGAAAATCTGTGTTCAACAATGTTGATCACAGCTGCATCCTAGTACAAACTAGATGAATTTTCTCTCAAGATATTTCTTAACAGCTCTGGAAAAAATCTCTCTAATTACTAGCTTCTTCTTGGTTCATATATATTACCAAGTGTACAAGTGAAAAACAATATAAAATTACAATAGTAAAATAAGTTCTTCACTTGCTTCTTTTCCTGTTCACTCAAGTACTTTGTTGACTATTGCAACTTTGTACAAAAGAAGAACGGCTGCTTTTTCTGTTGATCCTGAAATTCGGCTACCACATCTCAGTTTTCTCTGTCAACCCACGTGCCTCTGCTTGTAGGTACAACTACCACTTATCAACGGCTGATTAGCAGAACATCCGTTGAAGCTTTCATCCGTTGATGACTTCATCCGTTGAAGGATGTTATCCGTTGAAGCTTTCATCCGTTGATGCTCTCATCCGTTGAAGGATGTTATCCGTTGAAGCTTTAGAGACATCCGTTGAAGCTTAGCTTCTCATCCGTTGAAGGTCTTTTAAGTCATCCGTTGATACCACTTCATTTATACAAAATTACAAGGCATGAAATATTTACAATTGGCCTTCCTATCTGCATATCATCTAGTAGTCAACATGACTCATAGTTTCTCTCAACTTCTAAGAATTACAATTTTAAATACAGAGACTGAAATATGCTACAATACTAGACTTATTTCTAAGTAAAGCTACACCATCAACGGATAGCCAAAGTGGTCTTATCCGTTGAGGCTACAGACACTAAATTTCTACTTAAGTGTTTTGTTAAACATATCATCAAACTAATGCACATATATTCCTAACAATCTCCCCCTATTTATGTCTATAAGAACTGTAGGCATAAATTCAGGGTTAACTTGATGATAACAAAACACTTAACAAATATTTGAATTGAAACTAAGTAGAAATATAAAAAGTGCTGCAAAAGTGTATGTACTAGGAGGTAATTGAAGATTTACAGTATTTCCAAGGGTGCTCCTCTAGCCTGAGCAAATCATCATTTTCTTCTTTGTTCCCTGGTTTTCTTTCCTAGCCCTTTGTCATTTCCCTCAATTTGGAGTTGGAGTTTTCTGAAGAATTCAGCTTCATCTTCATCACTGATATCCAACTTAGATTGCATTTCTTTGAGAGTTTCATTGCTGGCAATCTTGAGTTGGTCTTCAAGTCTGAAAAATCTTCTGACTCCTTTGTCATCTCTAAATTCCATCAACCAATGAGGTGATTTGTGAATTTTAGTTCCCCTTTCTTGTATGAGTAAGGTTCTGGGCAAAGCATTTGGTTCCCTCCAAGTCTTCCTTATGTTGGCAATCTTGTTGAGAATTTCAGTCTTGGCTGTTCTGGTAAAGCCAGAATCCTTTTTGATGGCTGAAAAGACTCTGATCAAGGTAGAGTAGCCTTCATTTAGAATCCTGTGGAGAGGCCATGTTCTTTCCCCAGCTCCTTTATATCTGAACACTAATCTTTCTGGTAACTGTCTGTAGGCAGCTATTCCCCTTACATCCTCCAGCTCATCCAGATAGAGTTCAATGTCTGAAATTTCTTTTATGTCACAAATGTGAACATAATCATCTTTAGAAATGGGTGACTTAGGCTTAGGTTTTTGTTTTTGAGTGAATTTCTTAGAGGTTGTGGGAGGTGTAGATTTTGGTTTTCTTTTCTGTTTCTTTGGTGGTGGAAGAGTGGTTAGAAAGGTAGGCAATGTGATGTTGTCCCAATCAATAGGTTCCTCTTTTGGAATGATTGGTTCACCATGGATATTTATAGAGGGATCAGTAACAAAAGGTTCAGGTATGGAAGGTAGTGGTTTAGATATAGATTTGGTATCTTCAGGGTTATCTTCACTCCTTCTGTGTGCCTTGGCCTTTCTTCTGTTTCCCTTCTGCCATTCCTCTCTTTCCTCCATATTTTCACCAAATATGCTCCCAAGAACCTCATCTAAGTTAGCAATCTTTTCTTCACCCCTGACTTCAATTCCTTTCATTTCTTTAACTTGGCTTGACTTTAGCTGTTTTTCAAGCTTTGCTTGTGCTCTTTTGTCAGCCTTTAATTGCTTGGCTTCTTCTTTCTTAGCTATTGAGAATTTGGGATGTCCTTGCATCACACATATGCTCTTTCCCTCTCTAATGATAATAGCTCTATTTCTCCTTACAGCCTCATCCATGGACTTTTTGAGATAGGCAATACTCCTGCCTAAGATCTTGTTCTCATCATCTTTTGAAGGAGGAAAGTCCACTTCTTTTAAAGGATTCTTTGTTGAGTCCTTATTGGATCTTTCATTGGGCTTGAGGATTATAGCTTGTAGCTCTTTGGAAGAAGCTTCTCCATCCTTAAGACTCCCTACTGGCATGAGCTCCATGTTGATTGGTTCAATCTTTGTGCTAAATTTCACAGATGTTGATTTATTTTGTGTAGAACCAAACACCAATTGCAACCTTTCATCAATTCTCCTCCATTGTTCTTTCATTTGTATTTCAGCTGCTGCTAGCTGAATCAAATCAATTCCATCAGATTTTCCCTTGATTTGAATGATTGGAGAGGTAGTGATGGCAGGAACTAGCACTTTAGATATCTGAATCTTTGTAGAGGGCTCTCCTTCCCCTTCCCTTTTATTCTCCCCCTTTTTGTTATCATCAAGGAGAGGGGTCAAGCCTTGTGCTTTTGCCAGCTGCATTAGGAGATTGGTTTGAGATTGTTGGTTGAGAAGAAGGGTGGCCACAGAATCTTCAATTCCTTGAACTCTGTCTTCCAACTTGGCCAGCCTTTGTTCAGTAACTGATTCCTTTTTCAATCTCGAAACCAAGTCCTGCAAAGTACCATAGGGCATGACTGAATCCAATTTTTCTGAAGTGAAGGATTTCAAGTCAGCAATATCTTTCCTGAGATCATTTAGACTCATATCTTGCTTTACTTTCTGCAACTTCATGAGATGCAGTGAGTCCAGGTGAGCTTGGAGGATAGCCTTGATATTTGCATTTGAAGTGTTCTGAATGGCCTGTTGAATAGTGATGATTTGTTTGACCAGGTGGACATTGAATTCACCTGTTCTATGCTCCTTAGTCAGGGCCCATTCAGGTAGATTAGGAATGGAACTAGGGTCTTCATCTCCCCCTATGTTCATGCTTCCATCAGAAGAAATAGAGTCATCATCATCAGAATTTACTCCAAATTCCTCAGATGGCTCACCAGCTGTAGAAGGCATCCTGTTAATAGCAGCTTTATCCCTTTGAAGAGATTCTGTTGAGTGCACTAGATGTAGTGTCCTCTCTGCCTCCTCATTGCCCTGAGCAGCCAACAGTTGATAGGCTGTCACAGGATGAGTAAAAGTGTCAGCATCCAAGGAAATGTTATCAATTACAGCTTTGTAATGTTGCTGAAATTGTCTTTCCTTTTCAGCATCATCCACAATCATTGACTCATGAGCAATGGCTGGTTCCACCCTTGTATCAACTGTACCTGCTTTTCTCTCTTTTTCTCTATGTTCTTGCATCAGGGGCTCCCCCTGGCTCACACATCTCACTCCCTCACCTTCACCTTCTAAGGTGGTACTCCACTCACTGACTTTTGCCATGCTGGAAGAAATAGCATGCATTTTTGTGCTCTCAATCTCTCCTTTTGCCTGGGAGCAACCCAGCCTCTCACTCAAATTTTCACTCCCTGCCCTCAATCCTAAAAGTGATTGCACAGTATTCATGTCTTCTACACTTGGAATCATTTCAGTTATTTGTGTAGAGACTATCAACGGATGTGGAATATCCGTTGAAGTTGAAACTGTTGTTATCAACGGATAACTGCTGTTAAGCTTATCCGTTGAAGAGCAACCACTTGTCAACGGATGAGTGATATCCATTGAAGAAGGAAAAGAAGATGAAATTGAAAGTGATATAACTGTTGAATCTGTATAGATTGATTTGATATGTGTTGATACAGATCCTTCAATTATATCTGAAAGAATTTGCGGGTGATCCAACAAATCATCTAAAAGATGATGATCACCTGTATTTGAGTGGGGCTCCTCCCTGAGTTGTAAAGAGGGAGAATCAGGAATTGATGGGAATAGCATATCCACATCCAGAGATGGTGAAGAAGTATTTGGTGATTGATGTGTAGTTATTGTGAGAGAATGGGGCTGTGACTCCACATTTATTGGAGTCACATCAAACTGAGTTTGAGAAGGCACAGAGACAGATGGATGTATCTGTGCAGTGTGTGCACCTTGTGTAGAAGATTGGGTTCTAGCCTTCTTTCTTCTAATAAAGGCTTTTGTAGGTGAGTGTTTGGCTTTAGTGTCCCTCCCTCTTTTGTTCTGTGTTCCTGGATGGGAACTCTTTTCAATAGTAACATCCTTTTGGGAGGATGCTACTAGGGATGTGCTAGAGACCTTTTCAACCACCACAGCTTTTTGAGAAACTGGGGCTTGGCTAGCTTGGGAAGCACTCAACTCTCCTTCCTTATCCTGGGGGTTTCTTTGATGTTCACCCCTCCCCTCACCACTCACACCCTGATCACTTCCCTCAGGGTTAATGGTTGTTGTTACAACTGTTGTCTTTTGAGAAACAACAGAGGTGGTTTTCTTTGTCTTGGATTTTGAAAGTTTGGATTTGGTGACCTTGGTAGAAATCTGTTGGGGCATTGACACAGATTTCATGGCCACACTAGAAGATAAAGAAATAGAGGGGTTGGAAGAAGTAGGAGTTGTAGAAGCAATTACCTCACCTACCTGGGGTGCATTCATGATTGGTAAATATACCAATTGCACACTGCTGTTAAGATCCATTCTCTTCAAGTCTGCAAGAACTCTTTTCTCTTGTGTCCAGCACTTGAGTTTATTATTCTCATTGATTATGACTAAACCTTCAGCAACATGGTTAGCCAATAACATAAAGAATCTAGCATAATAGATGTTATTAGGTCTATTAGCTTTGTTACCTAATCTAGTACCTAATTCTAGCATCACATAGTTGCTAAAGTTAAAGTACCTATCAGAAACAAGCATATAGAACATGTTAACAAGAGATGAAGTTATGGCATCAAAATTACTAATTTTCCCAGAGAAAACCTTTATGAAGGCATCCCCAAGAAAACTCCATTCTTTCCTAAGGCCTTTTCGTCTAATACCCCCTAAATTAGCAGAGTTAAGAGAGTAACCTATGGAATCTAACATGCTGGATACATCACTATCAGTGTGTGGTGTCATGGCATTGTTCTCAGGTAATTTAAAACATGCTTGTAAGTCATCACAGTTAATACAGTGATTTTTACCTTTGAGAGTGAAGGAGATAGTCATATCCATGGAGTTGAACTCAGCAGTTGTCCAAATCTCTTCAACTACTTCACAGAAAATCGTTGGGGCTTCCAGCATTGCATAGCTAAGTTTACAGTTTTTGATGAAGTCCATCATTTTGTGATAATCTGAGTGGGCTTCATTCTTCTCTACCAGAGCTATGAAATTATTCTTCTCGTAGATGAACCCAGATTGAGACATAATCTTCACGACTGGTGCCATTGTTGTGAGTAGAAATTGCAGAGAATAACTTGAGGGTTTTGCAGAGAGAAAATGGTAAATGCTTGAAATTCTAAGAAAGCGTAAAGTAATAATGAACAATCAGAAGGGCTTATATGCTTTCAAAGAAAAAAAAATAAATAAAGGATTAATCAATAAATAGGTGTTAGTGAATTTCAGCCGTTTAAGAATAAACTGTAAGTATTCTAGTAACTACCTTTAAAACCAATACATACAGATGTATGTATGGTATCAACGGTTAAGAAAATAGAATCAACGGCTGTGAAACATCTCAAACGTCTGATGTGACATTTCAATGGATAATGTAAATTGTCATCCGTTGAAAGGTACTTCAGCTTTATCCGTTGACGGATAAAAGTTCCAGAGATATACTTGTCTTTCAACGGATAATGAATATCCGTTGATAGAGCAATTTTGACTTTCAGCGGATAGGGAACATCCGTTGATGGAATAAACTTTGTTAAAAGTCAAATTTGTTCTAGCAACTAATATATTTCAGGCTCCACATCAAATTGCAAAGAAGACATGAATTTTAAGAGTAATTAAGCATACCTAGCTCACTTACCAATCTTGTGAATGTTGATTCATCAAGTGGCTTGGTAAATATGTCAGCAATTTGTTGTTCACTTGGAACAAAATGTAGTTCCACTGTACCATTCATGACATGCTCCCTGATGAAGTGGTACTTTATATCAATGTGCTTGGTCCTTGAGTGCTGCACAGGATTCTCTGTTATGGCTATGGCACTTGTGTTGTCACAAAAGATAGGTATTCTATCAACATGAAGTCCATAATCAAGGAGTTGATTCCTCATCCATAACATTTGAGAACAGCAACTTCCAGCAGCAATGTATTCAGCCTCAGCTGTTGAAGTAGAGACTGAATTTTGCTTTTTGCTAAACCATGATACAAGCTTGTTTCCCAGGAATTGACAGGAGCCTGTTGTACTTTTCCTGTCTATTTTGCAACCTGCATAGTCTGCATCTGAATAACCAATTAGATCAAAGCCAGATTCTCTAGGATACCAAATTCCTAAATTTGGTGTACCCTTGAGATATCTGAAAATTCTCTTGATAGCAATTAAGTGAGACTCCCTAGGATCAGCTTGAAATCTCGCACACAGACATGTAGCAAACATTATATCTGGTCTGCTAGCAGTTAAATATAAAAGTGAACCAACCATGCCTCTATAACTTGTAATGTCCACAGACCTTTCAGTCTTATTTAATTCAAGTTTGGTGGCAGTGGCCATGGGAGTTTTTGCAGATGAACATTCCATTAAGTCAAACTTCTTTAAAAGATCATGAATATATTTAGTTTGACTAATGAAAATTCCATTACTAACTTGTTTAATTTGTAAACCAAGAAAATAGGTTAGTTCTCCCATTAGGCTCATTTCATAATTACTTTGCATTAGCTTAGCAAACTTCTTACAAAGATTATTATCTTTAGAACCAAATATTATGTCATCTACATAAATTTGAACAAGTATACTAGAGCCATTAACATTTCTAAAGAAGAGAGTTTTATCAACAGTACCTCTAGTGAAGTGATTCTCCAAAAGAAATTTTGATAATGTTTCATACCAGGCTCTAGGTGCTTGCTTCAGTCCATAGAGTGCTTTCAACAGATAATACACATAGTCTGGAAAATTTGGATCTTCAAATCCTGGAGGTTGACTTACATAGACTTCTTCCTCTAATTTCCCATTTAGAAATGCACTCTTGACATCCATTTGATAGACTTTGAAATTGGCATGGGCTGCATAGGCTAGAAAGATTCTGATAGCTTCAAGTCTTGCAACAGGAGCATATGTCTCATCAAAATCTATTCCCTCTTGCTGAGAATAGCCTTTAGCAACCAATCTGGCTTTATTCCTTATGATAATGCCATTTTCATCCATCTTATTTCTGAATACCCATTTTGTATCAATAGGACTCTTGTTCTTTGGTTTGGGTACCAGCTTCCAAACTTGGTTTCTCTCAAATTGGTTTAGCTCTTCCTGCATAGCTAGTATCCAATCTGGATCCAATAAGGCTTCTTCCACTTTCTTAGGTTCCTCCTGAGATAGAAAACTACTATACAGACATTCATCTTGAGTAGCTCTTCTTGTTTGCACTTTAGATGATGCATCACCAATGATCAGTTCAAAGGGATGATTCTTGGTCCATTTCCTTTGAGGTGGAAGATGAGCTCTAGATGAGGTGATCTCAGTATTGTCATGATGTGAGATAGAGTTTTGATTAGTTGAAACTCCCCCTGAGTTGTTGGTCCTTTGCAGGGAACTTGGAGTTCCATCAATTAATGATGTAAATTGATTATCAGTTGATGAGCTATGATCAACGGATGCTTCATTAAGTACTTCAACGGATGATGCACAATGTCTTTCAACGGATGCTGAATTTTGTGCATTATCCAGGAGCAAATTTTGTATTCCTTTTGAAGTGTCGTCTCCATCAATCTCTTCTTCACTATCATCACAATATATTTCAATATTGTCAAATTTGAGTCTCTCATAATGTTCCTCATCTGTTAGTCCATCAATCTTTTTATCATCAAACACAACATGCACAGATTCCATAACAATGTTGGTTCTTAGATTGTAGACCCTATAAGATTTTCCAGCTGAATAACCAACAAATATTCCTTCATCAGCCTTTGCATCAAACTTCCCTTTATGGTCAGATTGATTCCTTAGTATAAAACATTTACATCCAAAGACATGAAGAAAGTTTAGAGTTGGTTTTCTTTTCTTGAACAACTGATAAGGAGTCATGCCTTTAGCTTGATTGATCAGAGAAATATTTTGAGTGAAACAGGCACAATTAACAGCTTCAGCCCAAAAATATGTTGGTAACTTTGATTCTTCAAGCATTGTTCTGGCAGCCTCAATTAAAGATCTGTTCTTTCTTTCAACTACCCCATTTTGCTGAGGTGTTCTTGGAGCTGAGAACTCATGCATGATTCCATTTTCTTCACAGAACAGCCTTAATGTCAAATTCTTGAACTCAGTTCCATTGTCACTCCTGATGTTTCTTACTTTCAAGTCAGGATGATTATTGACTTGCCTGATGTGATTGATAATGATTTCACTTGCCTCATCCTTTGATCCAAGAAAATAGACCCATGAGAACTTTGAGAAATCATCTACAATCACTAGGCAATATCTTTTTCTTGCTATTGACAATACATTGACTGGTCCAAACAAATCCATATGTAGCAGCTGTAATGGTTCATCAATTGTTGTTTCAAGCTTCTTCTGAAATGATGCTTTCCTTTGTTTGCCTTTCTGACAAGCATCACACAGACCATCCCTTGAGAATTCAACAAGAGGAATTCCTCTTACTAAGTCCTTTTTGACTAGTTCATTCATTGTCTTGAAATTCAAATGGGATAGCTTCTTGTGCCATAGCCAACTCTCAACTGAACTTGCTTTGCTGAAAAGACAAGTAATAGATTCTGCATCTGTAGAGTTGAAGTCAGCTAAGTACACATTTCCTTTTCTAACTCCAGTTAGAACCACTTTGTTGTCTTTCTTACTAGTGACAACACAGGCTTCAGAATTGAAGGAAACTGTATTCCCTCTATCACATAGTTGACTGATACTCAGTAAGTTGTGCTTGAGACCATCAACTAATGCAACTTCTTCAATGATGACATTCCTTGTTGAAATCAAGCCATATCCCATAGTAAACCCTTTGCTGTCATCTCCAAAGGTTATGCTGGGGCCAGCTCTCTCTTTAAACTCTGTGAGCAGGGAGAAATCTCCAGTCATGTGTCTTGAACAGCCACTGTCCAAGTACCATAGATTTCTTCTATTTTCCTGCACACCACAAAATCAATCAATTTGATTTTGGTACCCAAGTTTCCTTGGGTCCATTCTTGTTAGCCTTTCTCCTAGACTTCATTCCTCCTGCATCTTTAGACTTAGGTGAGTTTGAGTCAACCTTGGTCTTAGATGTGGTTGGTTGAGGTGTAGGGTTAGTCACAACATTATCCAGCACATTTATAGTATTATTAGGCATGGATTGTGCATACATGTTATTCCACATTGGCATATTGTATGGCAATTGAGGCATACTGAATGCAGCAAGATAAGAATTGTTAAAATATGGCATGTTTGCAAAATGTGCATAAGGATTTTGTTGAGACATAACAGGCAGAGCATGTAGAGGTGATACAGACATGTTAGGCATGGAAGAGGGTACAGTTATGGGAGTTTTCTTAATAGATTTACAGTTAGCAGATAGATGATTAACACTACTACAATGCACACAGCTTTTTCTAGGAGCATACTTGTCAGGTGTGTAATTGTTATGTTTGTTAACTCCTACCTTCCCATTTCTGTTGGATTTCCTTTTGGATTCCTTTTTATCCTCAACCATCTTGAGCCTATTGTTTAACTGTTCTAAGGTCATGTGCCCTACATTCACCTTTCTGACATCTTTGGATGTGCTTGCTCCTTCTCTGACAAAGTTCTTTGAAGTTGAACCAAACTTTTTGTTGAGTTTCTTTAGATTTTCTCTTTTAGAAACATCTGCCTGTTTTAATTGAGGAGCCTTCAACGGATGTTCCTTTTCTTCCTTCAACGGATAACTTTCATCATCCGTTGATTCCACATCCGTTGACAGTCCATCAATTAATTCCAGTTTCTTTTTATTTTTATCCCAGGCAGTTTCACAGAATGATTCAATTCCTTGGACTTTGGCAATTTGAGCACTTACATCCCTAGATGTTTTCCAGGCTTTAATCACCTCTTGCTCTTTCTCTAATTGATTGGAAAGTATTTCTACTTTCTTAATAGATTCAGCTAGTTCATTTTCAACAGATACACAATGCAGCTTAGTCTTTTCTAGGTCAATTAACTTATCTTCTAACACAGCATTTCTATTACTTAAAAACAGATTGTTCTCTTTAATCCTACTATTTTCTTTAGCAAGAGATTTAAGAGATACACGCAAATGATACAGTTCAGTAGACATGTCATTAAAAGCATCATTGCACTCTTCTTTAGTAAGCTGTGTTATATCAGTAGTAATTACCTGGTTGCTTGATGAACTAACTTCATTCTCCTCAGAATCAGCCATGAGAGCCAAGTTAACATATTCCATGTCTTCATCCTCTTCTTCTCCATCAGCTGCCCAGTCTCTTTCTTGAGTAATGAAAGCCCTTTCCTTCTGTTTGAGCAGATCAAAATATTTCTTTTTGTAATCTACTTGATCAAACTTCTTCTTTTCAGAGGTTGGCTTTCTGCACTCACTTGCAAAGTGTCCACTCATACCACAATTAAAACACTTGAACTTGGATTTGTCCACCATGTTCTTATGGGGTTTAGTGGCTCTAGTGTTTTTCCTGAACTTCATCTTTGCAAATCTCCTGGACAGAAATGCAAGATGCTCATCAATACCATCAGAGTCATCTTGACTGGAGTTGTCTTCATTTTCAGCAACTTGCCCTTTACCCTTGTCTGATTCTGGATTTCTTACACCATCTTTGGAGCTTGATGTAGATCTCACAGTTTCTTTTCTGCATTCTTTCTCATTTTCAGCTACCAATGCAACTGAACCTCCTTTCTTTCTCCCCCTCTCCAATACCTCATCCTGTTCCAACTCTAGTTCATAAGTCTTCAAGATTCCATATAATCTTTCAAGAGTAAAGTCCTTATAATCTTGAGAGTTTCTTAAGGAAACAGTCATGGGTTTCCATTCCTTTGGTAAGGATCTCAAAAATTTAAGATTTGAATCCTTCACCTGGTACACTCTACCATACAGCTTCAGTCCATTCAACAGTTTTTGGAATCTATTGAATGTGTCATTTAAAGATTCATTTTCTTCAAAATGAAAGTGCTCATACTGTTGAATGAGAAGCTGCATTTTGTTCTCTCTTACTTGTTCTGTACCTTCACACAGCAGCTGAACTGTGTCCCAAACCTCTTTGGCAGTTGAACAATTTATCACATTATCAAACATATCCTTGTCAAGACCATTAAACAAAATGTTCATAGCCTTCTTATCCTTGTGGACTTCTTCTGTGTCTTCCATTGTCCATTCTGCTCTAGGTTTTGGAATGGATTGACCAACAGCAATTGTGGCCGTAGCAACTGTGGCTACTTTGTGGGGAATGTGAGGACCATTCTCAATGCAGTTTACATAACCTTCATCTTGGGAGAGTAGATGAAGGTGCATTTTCACCTTCCAGTGGTGATAACTGTCTTTGTCAAGAACTGGGATCTTTACTCCAATATCCTTCTTACTCATCTTTGTTAGATTCCAAGATCTTTAAACTCTTTGTGTGTCAAGAGCCTGCTCTGATACCAATTGTTATTCCTAGAAGACTAACAATGAGATTTACAGAAGGGGGGTTGAATGTAAATCTCAAAACTTTTTCAAGTTTTGAGCAGTTTATAAAGTTGTGTGTTCAAGAAGAACAAGTGTGTGAATTGCTTTAAGCTAATACAGACAGATATATATTCAAGCACAAATGTAAAGAACACAACAGACCTAAAAAAACTTTTCTGGTGGATTTGTTGTTCCACCAGAGATGGTGTATTAGAAAATCTGTGTTCAACAATGTTGATCACAGCTGCATCCTAGTACAAACTAGATGAATTTTCTCTCAAGATATTTCTTAACAGCTCTGGAAAAAATCTCTCTAATTACTAGCTTCTTCTTGGTTCATATATATTACCAAGTGTACAAGTGAAAAACAATATAAAATTACAATAGTAAAATAAGTTCTTCACTTGCTTCTTTTCCTGTTCACTCAAGTACTTTGTTGACTATTGCAACTTTGTACAAAAGAAGAACGGCTGCTTTTTCTGTTGATCCTGAAATTCGGCTACCACATCTCAGTTTTCTCTGTCAACCCACGTGCCTCTGCTTGTAGGTACAACTACCACTTATCAACGGCTGATTAGCAGAACATCCGTTGAAGCTTTCATCCGTTGATGACTTCATCCGTTGAAGGATGTTATCCGTTGAAGCTTTCATCCGTTGATGCTCTCATCCGTTGAAGGATGTTATCCGTTGAAGCTTTAGAGACATCCGTTGAAGCTTAGCTTCTCATCCGTTGAAGGTCTTTTAAGTCATCCGTTGATACCACTTCATTTATACAAAATTACAAGGCATGAAATATTTACAATTGGCCTTCCTATCTGCATATCATCTAGTAGTCAACATGACTCATAGTTTCTCTCAACTTCTAAGAATTACAATTTTAAATACAGAGACTGAAATATGCTACAATACTAGACTTATTTCTAAGTAAAGCTACACCATCAACGGATAGCCAAAGTGGTCTTATCCGTTGAGGCTACAGACACTAAATTTCTACTTAAGTGTTTTGTTAAACATATCATCAAACTAATGCACATATATTCCTAACAGGTTTGTTTGTCAATATGAAAGGATCTCTTAGAGTAACCTCTACTCTTGTTTGAACTTCTCTTCGTCAGAACCTAATCCAGCTCTATCTCTAGGTTGCTTGGCTTTCAACCTAAATGTAGCAAGTTGATTAATCATGAGATTGGATTTTGGTTCAACTGGAGTAGCTTTCTTCCATAACAGCTTCTTCTTATCAGCAATTGTCATTTTACCCAAATCAACTTGAGAATTGTCAGTAGTTGATGTCTTGATAGCTTGATCAGAATTTGCTGTTTCTTCTGTACCTTCCTGTCCTTTATTCTGAACAACAACTTGAGCAGTGTCAGAGGTTGTTTTTGAATCTTCATTTATCTTTCTTCTTTTTTTCATAATTTGAATAGTTTCATCTTCAACAAGATTATCATCAGTTACTTGAACCATTTTACACACTAGTTTCATAAGATCTTGAGAAGTTTTCAAGTCCAGTGACTTGGTTGGTTCATAAATGTTTCCTTTCCCTTTGTCTTTGGGATCACTCTCAGTCTGTGATCTAGTCTTGAACTTTGAAGTTTCAGAATTTGACTTTTCCTTGATCACAATGCCTTTTTCCTTAGGCCTTGGAGATTTCTTTGCATCAGAAGCTTTAGACTTAGGATTTGTCTTCTCAGCAACAAATCTAGCTTCTTCCTCCTTGAGAGTTTCTAAATCCATTCATGGATTGTGTTTCAGAAATAATCTTCTTACTATCTCCTCATCAAGTGTCTGTATTTTAGGATCTTTGTAATAAACAGTAGTTTGCTTCCCCTTTAACTTCAGAGTTTGCAAAAACTTCTGAGAGTCTTCAGATCCTGACTTAATCAGAATATCGGAACTTGACATCGAACTTTGCTTATCACCACTTGACTTCAATCTTTGAGCATTCACAGCATCAGAACTTGACTTTTTCTGAATAGAAGATTTTCCTTGAACTTTTCTTTGACCTCTGCTCTTTTCAGAGTTTCCCTGGTCATCCCCTTTATCATCTTTTTTCTTCAGTTCTTGAGTAGGTGAGCATTTAGACTTAACTACCTTCTCCCCCTTTTTGGCATCATCAGGAAGTAAGAGAGAAAGAAGAAGTTCAACTGAAGATTGGATTTCATCCAATTGAGCTTTCTGAGAAGCTTGATTAGTCAGAACCTCAGCAATTTGGGCCTGTTGCTTCTCTTGAGTTTTCTCAATGGCTGCAACTTTTTTCAGAAATAGGTCTGATATACATGTTCTTGTCAAGCTTGATCTGTATATTGAACTTATCAGCTTGTTCCCTGAGTGTATCAACCTTTTCATGAGTAGAAGTATGTAGACCTTGAAGATGTTTTGTAGACATAGCTGTGATCTTGAGTTGTGTCTTGAAATCAGCATTTGTGAGCAACTCATCAGCTTTTGCAATATGCTCTGTCAGAATTTTAGAACATGGAATAAAATCTGATTCATTCCACTTCTTGGTCCACTTAACACCTCTGTGAGTATCCTCCCAAGGAATATGTGCTTCCTTTTCAACAAATTTCTTCACCAATTCTTCGTTGCCCAGAGTATGTACTGGAGTCTCAACAGAAACACTGTCATCAGAACTTGAGGAAGACTCATTCTGTTCTGATAGCTCAACAGTGTGTGAAGCAACTGGAGATTCAGGAATAACATCATCTAAATTCTGATCAGTAGAATTTATCTTCAGAGCTGGTGTCTTTGATGTAGATGGAGCTTCCAGATAAAGAACTTTAGGTATATTCAAATTATAAATATCTATTTCAGAATTATCAGTTTGTTCTTTAGCATCATCTGTAGCTTTAATAGGAGAGACATGAGGGGTAACAACTGTGTCATTAGCAGTGTCTTTGGCTTGAGCTAGAAGGGCTTCAATGATAATTGGTTCTTGTAAGATCAGAGATTCCTGATCCCCTTCCTCAGCTTCTTCAGTATCTTCTGATATAGCCTTAGCCAAATACCTCCTAGCCTTCATTTTCTTCAATCTCCTTGCCAATGAAGGAGTTGCTTCAACATCATCAGAATTTACTGATTTCCTTTTCAAAGTATCAGAACTTTGAGCTGCTTTCTCTTTCTGAGAAGTAACATTCTCAGCTTCAATTATCACAGGTTCAGATGCATGAACTCGTGCTTCAATTATTTCCTCAAATCATCAAAATTTATTATTGACCAGTATTGAATCAAAATATTTATCATAGGATAAAGTTAAAAATCGATGAAGTAAAGATCAACAAATTGCAATTAAAACATGCACAGTCATATAATTTGAGAAACAAAGACCAAATCTTGCAATTTAAAGGAAATTTCATTAATATATCAGATTAATACATTTCATGAAAGTTATCAATTACATGTAAAAATTACAAGATAGTCCTATTCTAAGATTCTTAATATCAACAACCTTAGTCCTAGTCTAAGAAGACCTATCGAATAGCTTCTTCTGTTGCTGACGAAGAGCACTGCAAGACGGATGATCCTTTCTTGCTGACGGAGAGTTTCTCTCCTTTTCTCTTCCAAACGATCAAGATGGAGGTGGTATTCCATCAAAAAGAACAAGAGATCTGTGTGAACCTCCTGTGGAACTGAGTTCCAGAGCTCTTCAGGAATGGCGGTGACATGCCACTCCTGTTGCCAATCATCACAACTCAACTCGATGTTGAAAGTTTCATAGTTCAGAAACAAGTTGAAACGAACCATTTTTGTTGATGAGAATAAAAAGAGATTGAGTTTGTGAGAAAATGAAAGATGTTTTGGCTGTGATGAATAGTCGGTTTAAATAGCCAATAGAATACCAAGGGACGCGAGGATTGGTTAACAATTACAAGTAAAAATAATGATCCCTCGACTCCCTAGACTGATGTGTAATAATAACAGTCAGTAAAAGATCTAAAGCAAGAGGTAATGGGCACGTGAAATAATTAACAATTACTGTGCACATGCAGTTTTTCAAGACATACACGTTAACCACTAACCCATAATGATTATGACTGTTTTTATCTCACCCAAATTTATTCTGATTTAAATATGACTGTTTCAGATTTTTCCACAAATAAGTTAAGTAAAGAAAAATGCTTCCATCAGGATTTAATATTAGAACTTAACTTATATCAGATTTTAACAATCATCAGAACATGGCTTCTGTACTCAAAAAGTGAATATCTTTTTCTGTGATTTTTCGTACAAATACTGACTTGTTTTCTTCAGAGTTTAATCATCAGAACTTCCATCAGAACTTGTCCTCAGAATTTATGCAAATGGCACTTAACTGTTTGTCAAAAACAACTTAATCACCACAATAATTTTCATCATTCATATGGAGTGAAAGTGTGTGCATTCAGCAAAATATCAGATAAAGATTAAAGTCTGATTAACTTCAGTACATCTTAGAAATAAGGCATAACTCAGAAAAATGCTTAAAATCTGTCATCAGTCATGATGTCTACTATAGAACAAATTTATGCATGAGTCCACCTCAACTGTTTGTGCTCATTTTATGCATCTTTTGAAATTTCATTTTACAGTGGCTTCTCAGTGTAAGTGAGTCACGACTGCTTATCAAAATTTATGTTGTTAGCAGAGTATTTCTCCAGTAATCATAGAGTGTGAAAAGTCACCAAGAAATTTTTTTGCTTTTCTATTGCATATTACTTAATACCAGCAATGCACTTGGGTCTTCCCTTCCACATTTTTACTCTAGATATCAAAGGAGTACCTGACTTTTATTCTTTTCTTTTGATAAGTGAGGCTTATCAGGACTTAGTTCATTCTTAAGATACTGACATCAGAATTTGACAGATAAGAAACAAGAATCTAGTTTGTGACTTAGTAATAAGATATATAAAGTAAACTTGACTAAGCTCACTATCAGAATCTGCTTGTGTTAATGAGTTTCCACATAAACAACTAATTAAAACATGGGATTTCTAGTATATTAAAGACTACTAGGTCAGCATCTAGCACATTTATCCTCATTGGATTGAATAGCCACATAACATTCAAAACACTTATCAAAGTATATAAATCCACATCAGATAACAATCAGCATTTAATGAATGTTCAAATTAAGCACATATTACATATAGATAATACAATATATAAACACTGATCATAAAGTCTGATGCATTAGAACAAAAACTAAGCAGATTTAGAGAAAAACCTGAAACCATTCCAAGTTCATTTACCAATCTTGTAAAAGTAGCTTCACACAGTGGTTTTGTGAAGATATCTGCTAGTTGTTGATCTGTTGGAACAAAGTGCAATTCCACTATAATAAGATAGACAAAGTAAACGTGACTAAGCTCAATATCAGAATTTGCTTGTGTCAATAGATTTCCACATAAATAATTACTTCTAACATGGGATCTCTAGTATGTTAAAGACTACTAGGTCAGCATCTAGCACAGTTATCCTCATAGGATTGAATAGTCACAGAAACAGTCATTTCACTATCAAAGTTTAGAAATTCACATCAGACAACAATCAGTATTTAAGCAATTTTCAATTAGGCACAGAATATACAAAGAGAGTAATATCTGTAAGTACTGATCATAAAGTCTGATGTATCAGAAAACTAAGCAGATTTAGAGAAAGAACCTGAAACCATTCCAAGTTCATTTACCAATCTTGTAAAAGTAGCTTCACATAGTGGTTTTGTGAAGATATCTACTAGCTGTTGATCTGTTGGAACAAAATACAATTCCATTGTACCTTCATCCAAATGTTTCCTTATGAAATGGTACCTAATGCTGATGTGCTTTTTCATTGAGTGTTGAACTGGATTACCTGTCATAACAATTGTACTTTGATTATCACAGTAAATAGGGATTTTAGAAAATTCTAACCCATAATCCAGTAACTGATTCTTCATCCAAAGAATCTGTGCACAACAGCTTCCTGCAGCAATATATTCTACTTCTGCAGTTGATGTGGAAATTGACTTTTGTTTCTTGCTAAACCAAGAAACCAATCTGCCTCCAAGAAATTGGCAGCTTCCACTAGTGCTTTTCCTGTCTATTTTGCATCCTGCAAAATCTGCATCTGAGTAACCAATTAGCTTAAAATCTGATTCCCTAGGATACCATAATCCTAGATCAGCTGTACCCTTAAGGTACTTGAAAATTCTTTTCACAGTTAATAAGTGAGGTTCTCTTGGATCAACCTGAAATCTTGCACAAAGACAGGTAGCATACATGATATCAGGTCTACTTGCAGTTAGATAGAGTAAGGAGCCAATCATACATCTGTAGTTAGTAATATCTACTGATTTACCAGTATCCTTATCTAACTTGGTTGCAGTGGCCATGGGAGTGGATGCAGTTGAACAATCTTGTATTCCAAATTTCTTCAGTACATTTCTGGTATACTTTGATTGACATATAAAAGTGCCTTCTTCAGTTTGCTTGACTTGAAGGGCCATAAAATAGTTGAGTTCTCCCATCATACTCATTTGATATCTTGACTACATTAGCTTTGCAAACTTCTCACACAGTTTGGAATTAGTAGAACCAAATATGATATCATCAACATATATCTGTACCAAAAATAAGTCCTTTCCATGGTTGAGGTAGAATAAAGTCTTGTCAATTGTGCCTTTGTGAAATCCACTTTCCAGAAGGAATTGAGCTAAAGTCTCATACCATGCTCTTGGAGCTTGCTTAAGGCCATAAAGTGCTTTTTCAAGCCTGTAGACATGATTGGGAAATTTAGGATCTACAAAGCCTGAAGGTTGTTCAACATATACCTCTTCTTCCAATTTTCCATTGAGAAAAGCACTTTTCACATCCATTTGAAAGACTTTAAACTTCTTGTGAGCAGCATAAGCCAAAAATATTCCTATGGCTTCTAATCTAGCAACTGGGGCAAATGTTTCATCATAATCAATAACCTCATGTTGAGAGTAACCTTTAGCAACCAGTCTTGCTTTATTCCTTGTAATTATGCCATCACTGTCAGTTTTGTTTCTGAACACCCATTTTGTACCAACAACTGATCTGTTCTTTGGTCTTGGCACTAGGGTCCAGACTTTATTTCTTTCAAATTCATTTAACTATTCCTGCATTGCTTGCACCCAATCAGCATCTTGAAGAGCTTCTTCCACTTTCTTTGGTTCAGTCTGAGAGAGAAAAGAATGATAGAGACATTCATTTGAAGTTGTAGTTCTAGTTTTGACACCTGCTTCAGGATCTTCAATGATTAAATCAAATGTATGTGCTTTAGTCTACTTCCTTGCAGATGGAAGTTGATCTCTAGAACTGGATCCTCCCCCATGATCCATGCTGTCTCCATCAGCATTTTCTGATGCTCCCCTTGTAGTTATTCTCTCTGAGACTTCAGAATTTGAATTTGATTTTTCAGGAGTTGAAGAATCAAAGCTTCTATATTTATCAGAACTAGATGAATCAGAACTTGAAGAGCCAGTGACAGGTTCTGATGCTTCTCGAGAGTCTTGAGATGTGGTAGGTTCTTCAGCTTGCTCCCCCTGGACAGGTGCATTTTCCGTTGGAGTTATTACCACAGTTTCAACGATATCAGAACTTAATCTATCAGAACTTACAGGATCAGGATTTAAGTCATCAGAATTTCCAGAATCAGAATTTAAATCTTCATTCCCAAATCTCAGCTAATCATGATCATCGAAATCTTCAAGTCCAGTAATCTTCTTATCATAAAAAGAGACATTAATAGATTCCATGACAACTATTGTTCTTAAATTGTAGACTCTGAAGGCTTTTGTGGAGAGTGGATATCCAACAAAAATTCCTTCATTAGCTTTTAGATCAAATTTTGACAGCTGTTCAGGATGAGTCTTAAGAACAAAACACTTGCAACCAAATACATGAAAGTATTTCAGATTTGGCTTCTTTTTCTTCACCATCTCAGATGGTGTTTTTCCATACTTGTTTATAAGTGTAGCATTTTGTGTAAAACTAGCAGTCTGCACAACTTCAGCCCAAAAATAGGATGGTAGATTTGCTTCATCAAGCATTGTTCGTGCAGCTTCAATGAGAGTCCTGTTCTTTCTTTCTAAAACTCCATTTTGCTGCGGAGTTCCAGGAATAGAAAATTCTTGTTTGATTCCATGATCTTTGCAGAACTCTTTCATGATTGAATTCTTGAACTCAGTGCCATTATCACTCCTTATTATTTTAACAGAATCTCTGATCAATTTATCCAGCTGTTTGACATTATCACTTAGAGTAGATGTTATTTCAGTCTTCTTGTGCAAGAAATACACCCAAGTGTATCTTGTGAACTCATCCACTATAACCATAGCATATTTTTTCTTTATAATATACATGACATTGACTGGACCAAATAGATCAACATGCAGTAGGTGATAAAGCTCAAGAATTGATGACTCAGTTTTGCTCTTGAAAGAAGATTTTCTTTATTTTGCCTTCTGACATGAATCACGAGGGCCATCAGGAGCAAATACTATTTTTGGCAGTCCTCTCACAAGATCTTTCTTTACAAGCTCATTTATATTATTGAAATTTAAATGAGAGAGTTTCTTGTGCCAATTCCAGCTTTCTTCAATTGATGCTCTACTCAACAGACAGATTGCAGAACCATCAGTACTTGTTGAAAGTCTGGCTTCATAAATGTTACCATGCCTGTATCCTTTCAGAACCACTTTGCCTGTTGAATTATTTATAACTTCACAGTGTTCTTCAAAGAAATCCACATGATAACCTCTGTCACAGATTTGACTTATACTCAACAGATTATGTTTAAGTACTGAGACAGGAGCTACTTTTTCAATAATGACATTCCCAAGATTGATCTTGCCATATCCCAGAGTTTTTCCAATGTTGCCATCTCCATAAGAAACTTCTGGGCCAGCTTTCTCCACAAAAGATGATAGCAGGGCTTTATTTCCAGTCATATGTCCTGAACATCCACTATCCAGAACTAGGATGTTCTTCCGGTTGCCCTGCAATCACAAAGACCAATAATGGTAAGTTTTAAGGACCCAAACTTGTTTGGATCCTTTGGCCTTTTTAAGTTTGTTAACATTGGCAGCGGATTTAGCATCAGAGTTTATGCTATATTTTTCTTATCAGTATTAACAGTATCAGACTTTGCATCATACTTTATACTAGAAGGAATTAAAGCAACTTTCTTCAAAGAAGGTTTTATCTAATAATAATCATAGTACAAACTATGATATTCCTTACAAGTATAAATGGAATGCCATATACTACCACAATGAAAACAAGGATTTTGTGACTTAAACCTAACAGACTGACTCTTAACTCCTGACTTAGAAGGTAAGGAGTTTATATTCTTATTCTTCCTGCAAAAAGAAGCCAGATGGTTAGTGTTTCCATAGTTATAGCATTTCTTTCTAGGAGCATTAAGAACAGGCATATAATTGTTGCTTTTATTCACACCTTCCTTTCCATTCCTATTTTTCCTAGTTACCTTTACCTTGTTTACACTGTTAATCTCTTTCAGCTTATGTTTAAGCTGCTTCTTTGTCATTAAGCCTATATTGACTTCAGTTGGTTTATCCTGTTTTAATTTGTCAGAAGTTGACTCTGCTATCACTTCTGTCTCAATATCTTTCATCTTTTCAGAATCAAACTTTACAGTTTTAGCTACAAATTTAACAGGATTTATCTTTGGCTTAGTAGTCTGTTTAACAATAATTGGCTAAACTCGTTTAGTTCCTTTTTCACCTTTCTCATCTCCATAACCTGAGCCCTAATTCCAGTTCCCACTACTTAGTATATTCTGAGTTGTTCTGCCAGAGTTAGTCCAAGTCATGATAATCTCTCTCTCCTTTTCTAACTCAGTTTTTAGAGATTTATTCATTTTCAGCAATTCATCTCTAACATAAAAGGCATGATCTCTTTCTTTCTGAGTTTGATGGAACATAACTAACTCTTTTTCTAAATAATCATTCCTCTTTTTAAAAGTAAGATTTTCAGAAGTTAATATTTCACATGTTAAAGTTTGATCTCTGTAATTAATAAACACGGTTTTAAGATATAATCTCAACTCAGTAATATCATCAGTATGAAAGGCATAAGTTGTTTGAGGTACCTTTAACTCAGCAGCATCAGAACTGCTATCAGCATTTCCCATCAAGGCATAGTTCTCCTCATCTTCAGAATCCGAAGTGTCTGTCCAGCTTTTCTTTTTTGTGACAAGAGCCTTGCCTTTGTCACTCTTTCCTTTCTTGCAGTCAGGAGATATGTGGCATTTCTCACCACAATTGTAGAATTTGACATTTGAGTAATCTCCTCTGCCAGACTTTCCTCCTTTGCCTTCAGATTTTCTGAAGCCCTTCTTATCAGAACTTCTACCTTTCCTGGAAAACTTCTTTCCCCTTCTGAATTTCCTGTAGTCTATCTTTGTGATACCCTTCACCGTAAGAGCACAGAGCTTTATCATCTCTTCATCAACATCTACTTCAGGTAGACTTTCAGTTTCTGAATTATCATCATCAGAACTTGATGATTCTGAATCAGACTTTATGATGAGAGCTTTTCCTTTTCCTTTCTTTGAGACAGCCACTTTGATCCATCTCAAGTTCATAAGTCTTGAGCATTTCATAAATTTCATCAAGAGTAGTTTCATCAAGAGCATAAGTCTTGAGCATTTCATAAATTTCATCAAGAGTAGTTTCATCAAGAGCATAGTTATCTCTTATAATAGTAGCTTTCAAATCCCAACTTTCAGGAAGAGCTAAAAGGAATTTTAGATTTGAATCTTCAATGTTATATTTCTTGTCCACCAGTGACAGATCATTTAAGAGTTTGACAAACCTATCATATAAGTCAGTTAATGACTCATCACTTTTTGAGTCGATGTGTTCATACTCTTGAGTGAGTATAGTCATCCCGTTTTTCTTGATTGCATCAGTTCCCTGACACCTTGTCTCCAAAGCATCCCATATCTCCTTTGCAGTCTTGCATTGAATTACCCTATTTGACATGACATTATCAATGACACTATACAGCAAATGCCTTACCTTTGCATCCTTGTCAATAGATGAGATATCTTCAGCTGTGTATTCACTTTTCTCCTTTGGTATGGTCTTTGCTGGCTGATCTGTAACTACAACAGAGAGCTTGGTTGGCTTATGCGGTCCTTCATAAATTCTGTCAAGGTATTCTGGATCTATAACTTCCAGAAACATAGCCATCTTCACTTTCCATATGGGATACTCAGAAGGTCTCAGCATGGGAACCCTGATAGTCTCATATCGACTATGGGTTCGAGTCTTTGGAGTTTCTTCAGTTTTGGCGGGCTTGGTTGGATTTTCTGCTTCTTCAGATATGATTGTTTTGGATCTTTACTGTATGTGTGTTAACAGATGGCTCTGATACCACTTGTTAGGTCATACAACACTGTATAAGGGGGTTAAATACAGTGTAGAATACAATCAAATTGATTTAAAGCACAAGTAACAGAAAATAGATGTATTCGATATAATAAACTCTATTACAATGGAACTGTTCTCTCTCAGTGATGAACAAATATCATGAGAGCTGCTAGGTTATAATTGTATGATCTTCTCGATGATCGTTACTCTTATTGAGTAAACCTATGTTTGTGTTTATATAGACACACAGTTACAAGATAACTTCTAATTGATATGAAATATAATTCTGTCTCCTAAAATATATCAACCAGATATCTTATATAATTTTTCTAGTCCGCTAACTCTTTCCATGCATATCTTCTTCTTGTATTAGTCTCGATCTTCTTTCCTGTAAATCAGCTTCCTTCCTTAACTGTTAGTCCTCCAGTACTTAAGTTCTGATATCCATCTTCTGATATTATCTTCTGATAATCTAAGTCCTGATATCCTTAAGTCCTGACTTCCAGTAAGTCCTGATCTGTTAGTTAAGATCTGAAAACTAAACATGAAATATATCCAGCAAGTCTCTTGGACTTTTTCAAGCCTTAAAGGTTAGTAATGACTTCTCGGTCTCTCATTTGCAGTACACAGATGATACTATGATATTTGTTAACAATGATACGAACTCTGTAAAAGGAGTTAAATGTATCTTGCTTCTATTTCAAGTCATGACAGGTCTTAGAATAAATTTTGGTAAAAGTAAATTGTATGGTTTTCACGAACAACCTCAATTGTTGGAGTTGTGGGCTCAAATCCTGAATTGTGAAATTGGAATCGGTGATTTTGTTTACCTGGGTGCTAATATTTCGGCATCAGCCACATCTATAAAATTCTAGGATCCATTAGTGGATAAAATGAAAAAGAAATTAGCTACCTGGAAAAGCCACGCTACTAATTCTACTGGATGTTTAGTTCTTCTATAAGCTGCTCTGGATAGCATTCCTGTTTACTGGTTAAGTTTGTTCAAGCTTCCAAAACTAGTTGTTAACAAGTTGGATATTATCAGGAAATACTTTTTTGGGGCCATTATAGCAAGATGGGTCAGTTAAGCGCAAGATGCACTTAATAAACTCGTCTAACCTCTGCAAACCCAAGCATCTAGGTGGACTTGGCATATCCTCATTACACCAGAAAAATTCAGTGCTGCTGTTCAAATGGTGGTGGAGAAGTTTACAGGATCGCAATGCCTTCTGGAATAGATTCCTACGGGGAAAATATGGGGGAACTAAACTTCTTAACTTCTAGCATTTATCATGTACAAATGCATCATCTTCAATTGTTAAAGCTATTCAGGAAGTGGGTAATAGAGAAAGTAAAATTTTAGAACTCTGGTCAGGTGATAAATGGGAAGTTAAAGATGGCCAGTTAGCACACTTTTGAGAAGATTTTTGGATTGGTGACAAACCACTAATGCATGTTTTCCCCAGACTGTATAGTATCTCAGAGAGGCAGTATAGCAGTGTGAAGCAATTCCTAAGTTGGTGACATTCGAATATAGATCACTCAGTTCAAGGATGAAGTAGGCAGTTAAGAGCTTGGGGTGAAGATTGTGTGAGTCAGTTGCACTTAATAATTTCCTCAGTTTCTCTTAAAGATGGTTCAGACTTGCTAAAATGGAATTTATCCCATAGCTGCTTTTCTGTAAAAGACTGTTATTTGGCTCTTTTTTATCAAGACAATGGCCAAGGCTTGAGATGGAGGAGAGTCTGGGACACTTTGGTTCCTCCCAAGATTCATGTCTTCCTATGGAAATTGTTTCATGGAATTCTCCCATTAAATGGATTCTTGTTCAATAGAATGCATGGAAATTTCTATTCTAATTTATGTGGATGGTGTGGCAACCATCAAGTGTCAATGGAGCACTTATTCTTTCAGTGGGAGTTGGAAATTTGGAGTTGGGAACATCTCAAAAGTTTGTGGGAAATAGATATTTTGTCTGAGATACAAAACTTTAACTCTTTGCTAGATATATTTTACTTTGTCTAAAGGGTGCAATTTCCATACCTTGGAAAGTAACTATTTCTGCAATATTGTGGTCTATTTGGTTGGCTCGAAATCAGTGGGTTTTTGAAAGAAATTAGAATTATAAAGAGTTCTCTTTTGATCATTATTAATCACAAATCATTCAAGTGGCTTGAGGAAAATGTCTTGGTTAGTCCAAATTTTGCTAATGCATAGAATCTAGCCCCTAAAAGTTGTATCATTGCTAGTGAATTCCAAAGCAAAAGGAGTTTTTTGGAAAAGCTCTGCATGAAATCAGAATTCATTTGCTTAGTAGATAGCTCTTTTAAAGCTTTTGGTCAGGTGAGGGTCAAAGCTGGTATTGGGGGAGTAATTTTGAATAATACCCTCAAAAAAAAATTATGTTTCTCAGGGCCAGTGATGGCTTCTAACCCTATAGAAGCTGAGGTTAAAGCTCTTGATTTCATCATTGAATTCTTACAGAATTTGATCTTCACAGGACATCAGACTTGTATCTGTTCAGACTCTCTAGCTGCTATTGATAACATAAAATAAAAGATACAATCTGGTTTAGCTTCGGATTTGAAATAAAATCTCATTTACATTCCTAGAAAATATAATAATGCGGCAGATTATCTTGCTGAAAAAGGAGCGCATAATCCTTTAATCATTAGTTGTTGGTTATGATGCTGTTAAATGGGGAGACAAAGGTTATTCAGGATTGGCCATCTGGGTTTTGGCTAAAAACAGGTGTCACCTTTTTACTTTTTTCAAGTAAGCATCTAACAAACTTTCTCTGGCTTATCTTCTATCAAAAAACATGCCCAGAGTTTAGGCGGCTGATCATCATTAGGTCCTTGGTATTCTCTATTTCACCACATTATATTCATTCTCCCATTTCTCTCATTACTCAGTTTCAACTTCTCCTTCCCTTCTCCAAAATGGCTTTTAAAAACATTTGGTTTCCTCCAGAGAGGGGAGTGATTAAGATTAATATGCATGGTATTGTGGATGAAGTTGCGAATCACAGAAACAACCTCAACAATATTGGTCTAGTGGCTCGTGATTACCTGGGTGGATATGAATGGGGTATTATGGGTCCCTTGAGAGGTATGGAAGGTCTTCAGTCTCGGTATGGGCCATTCATCTTGCAATGAAGGAATCAGTCTTTCGTGGTCATTCTCATACTATCATAGAAACGGACAACATCCAAGCTTTCACCATCCTGAATAATAATAACGAAGAGGTTCTGGAGGCTTAAGGTCTAACAGAAGCAACCCAGCAAATTAGTGTGCTGCACTCAGAGCGAAAAAGGGTTTTTGAGGATGGTTTTCAACCAAGGACATGTCGTATCTCAACCATATTCTCAACTCGTAACAGAGCTCCCATGTTTCTTGCAGACTATGGTTTTAATCATTGTGAGAGTTTGGTTGATGCCCATATCCTTTTAATCGGTTTGCTGAGGTTCTAGATCTTGAAAATGGGCTTGGTCCACATCTTCCTGCTTTTGAAGTGCTTCCAAATTTCGGCTTTGGTGAAGTTCTCAACCCAGCATTCCCAGCTACTCCGACAACACAAAACATGATGCAGATCTCAGAAAACTTGTTTGATACTCTCCTTTCAATGGCATTTGGCTTTTATAATAATATGCATGGTTTTAATGATAACATCCATCAGGGTGTAGAGCTCCAAGAAGGTAACCTAGCTTTAGAACAGGCTCCTCTTGCAATCTCTCAAGCTACTACAGTAGTATCTAGGGTTTCTGCTAGTACTGGCATAGTAATTAGGGATGCTCCGCTTCCCCCCTCCCTCTCTGGATGTTGCAAAAGTGGATGGCAAAGGTAAAGGTAAAATGTATACTGATCTTATTGGAGAATTTGATGCGAAGGGCTCTGGTCTCTCTGAAGTTCAGGAAATCTTTCCGGTCTGGCAGCTCTCTCAGGATGTTAACTCTGAAATGACTTGCTCCTTCGAAGTAGGAAGCTCATCCAGGCCAGTTATAGCTCTAGATGATGTGGTTCAACTTGACGAGTGATAGAAAGAGCTGATCTTTTTTATAATGTCTCTAGTTATCTAGCTTCCAGGTTTCAAGGTCCCAGTTTATTAGTGGGTCAGAGTATCAGTTCTTCAGTTAAATTTCAGTCGCTTTTAGTCTGTTCAGTGGTTTCTTTCAGGAGTTGTAAGTGTCGTTAGGCTTTCTCTCAATATGTTAGCTTTTCTAAAAATATATATATTTACTTGTTCAATAGCTGAATCAATTAAGTTATGATAAAAAAATTATAACATTTATTGCAAATACTAATTTAATATATACACTAATGATATATTAAATACTTATCAGAGATGATTTTTTTTATTTTCATTGTAAAACAATTTACAATTAAAAGTCCACAAAATATTTAATTAAAATATAATAAATACTTAGCATAATAGATCAGTATGAATTTATTAGTTTTGAGAGGTCTCTTTTTACTTTCATTTCGGGCCTCGAAATGGATAGGGCCGACCCTGTTTAACATATTCATATATTTTATATTAAAAAATATCGAGTTTCGTTTAATTCTATTTTCGCTCTATATTAAATTCTAAAAACTAGATTTTGACTAATTTACAGCTCGCACGAATCTCACGAAATTAACTTTAATTTAGAGATAATTTAGATAAATTTATTTTAGAGCAATAAGATAGCACACCTAAAATCTAGACCAAATACGTTATATTAAAAAAAATTCTTAACCATTTTCATTCCGCTGTACTGACCAGCGTTCGTTGGGGAATTATTTTAGAGCAATATTTCCTCTCACATTTTAATTAGTCGGGTTTTGCGTAATTTTATTTTGATTGTATGATGAGTTCTATAAATTATATTTTAACAAATTTACTGCACACGCGAATCTCACAAGATAATATCTAATTAAGGGATGATTTAAAAAATGTTATGTAACTAAAATAAGTGAAAAGAAAGTTATGAATTTTGAATTAAATATTTTTTATGATACCTATTTATTTTTCGTTTAAATCAAGAAAACATAAATATTTTTTTATTTCAGATCAAACAACCATCTATTTATTTCAAGATTTAAAGGTACTCTTAAATAGTTGAAAAACAAATGATCAAATTGGACTTAGGAAAAAATAAAAAGAATAGTGATCCCCGAAAGAATTTTTTATCGGTTTTCGTATAATTTTATTTCAGTTCTTTATTAAGTTTTAAAATTTTGATTTTGGCAATTTTTCAACCATGCAAATCCCAAGAAATGATCTTTATTTAGTGATGGTTTAAAAATAATATCCAATTAAAATTATCCATAAAATTTAAGAGATGAGACAACTATGAATATCACCTTTAGTATTTTATTGTACTTTGGATACTGATTGGAAATAAAATAAGCCCTAATTGCGTAATTAATATCACATTAAAACCCATTTAATGAGGACCGAACCCCTAAATATTTATTACTTTTATAATTAATAAATACAGAAAAAGAGAGCTGTCAAAAAGAATCCAATTAATGATATAATTCCTTGGGGATTGGCCTCCAAAACCTCAAAGGACAATTAATCAAATTTCTACATTCTATGACTCCAAAGTTCATTCAAGGTCTGAGACTTGCCCACTAAGTCTCGAACTCAAGCTTTCTCACGCCCATATAAGGGGTCTCACCTCACAACTCAGAATTAAGTTTTTTGACTTGCTCTTTGGCATAGAGTAAGGGTAAATATGCATCTTGTGAAGACAGATTTGAGTCACGAAACGCGAAAGCAATCAATCAACGGCCTTGAGCTCACGAACCCTAGCATTATATACAACCTAGTTTTTTACGCAGAACATTTGGCGCCGTCTGTGGGAAGAAGACATCAACCATGGTAACCACACAAAACGGAAACAATGGTCCTGAAGGAGCATCAGCTGAAACTACTCAAACAATCTCATCCGCCATTGAGATTCCACCTCACTCAACCTACTCTCTAGGGGCGGCGAATCCTATCATCACTCAATATAGATCTCAGTCAATCCCAACTCTAGGGGAGAATCCTCAAAACTCGACTCTGAACGCTCTTTTGGGTGCATAATCTGCAGGCTTTAAGATGTCAACTGTAGTGCACCATATGCCAATAAACCCTACCTATTGAATGTCATTATACTCTGAGGTTGTAGGAAGTAGGCTGCCCTCACCGCCTCAACCACAACCATGGAACGACCCTAATTATATTAGAGGTCTTCCTTCAATCAATCATGAACGAGATATCTCCGGAGCCTATACAACCGAGGAGACCGGAGAATCAACTAATGAGGATGCTCATCACATGAGGAGACGTAGGGACAAAGAGCCTGTTGGAGGTAGGCTCCCTGAGCTTCAGGAGACTCAAGGGATAAGATCCTAGACTTTTGAAGAAAGGATTCAAGCTCATGAAGTAAAAATCCTAAGGCTTAAAAGAGATATGGAGATTAGTCAGGTTAGGCAGCCACCAAGAACCAACTGGGTTAAAGGAACTAGAGGAGCTACTCAAGTCATCGACTTAGAGGAGACTCCCAGGAGGAAAATGATGAATGTCCCTCGAGGAAACCTATTTGAATTGCTCCCCCTCGGAGACCCTGATGATCCAACCCCGCCCTTTATAACTGAGATCATGAATACCAGTATCACAAGAAAGTTCAGGATGCCCACCATAAAGGCCTATGATGGGACCGGGGATCCGGCAAATCATGTCAGGACTTTCTCTAATGCACTGCTGCTGCAACCCATGAATGATGCTTTTAAATATCGGTTTTTTCCTCAAACCTTGTTAGGGATGGCTCAAAGGTGGTACAACCATTTCCCCCCGAATTCGATCGGATCCTTCAGAGATTTAAGTCAGGTTTTCATCAAACAGTTCATCAGCGAGAAGGTGCATGAAAAAAGCTCAGCTTCCCTCATGAGCATTGTGCAAGGAGCAAAGGAATCTCTTAGGGACTACCTGAACCATTTCACAATGGGGGCCTTGAAGGTCCTGGATCTCGATGATAAGGTGGCCATGATTGCTTTGCAACAAGGGACCAATGACGAGTTCTTTAAATTATCTCTAGAAAAATGTCCAATAGAGAACATGCTAAACTTCATCTCCAAAGTAGAGCAGGAAAGTATATCCAAGTTAACGAAAGTATGAAGAAGACGGTGGTAAATAACGAGCCCGCTGGTGGCAAGAAGCGTAAAATAGGCCGGGAGTATAACTCAAAGGACAAGTATCTTCGGGTTAACAAAGATTCTGATTCATCATCAAAGATAGGAGGACCTAGGCAAAAGTTCACTGAATATGCTAGACTGAATGCTCCTAGGAGTATGATCCTGATGAAAATTGAAAGGGATAGAGATGTTCGTTGGACAATGCCTTCAAATGATGATCCTTTCAAGTTGGATAAAAGCAAGTTTTATCAATTTCACAAGGATGCTGACCATGACACCGATGAGTGCCAACAATTGAAAGATGAGATTGAGTTTCTTATTCAAAAAGGAAGGCTGGGCAAATAAACCGGAGTGGTAATAGAGGATAAAAGAACAACAATGGGAGAATGAATAATGAAGGTAGAAGGAGGGATCAAGATGATCAAGGTCGAAATCCTCAACCCCGAGGCCCGGTGATTAATATGATCTTTGGAGGGTCAATTGCGGCTTTTTTTAAGAACTCACGAAAGGCTTATGCTCGAGAGGTCATGCACATAGTTGGAGAAGCCCTGAATAGGCCCGAGACTGAAATATCAATGACATTCAATGACTTTGATTTGAAAAGGGTTAAATTTCCTCATGATGATCCTCTAGTCATAACACCTATCATAGAGAACAACCCTATAAAGAGAGTCTTTGTAGATAATGGAGCGTTAGTTGGCATTTTGCTTTATGATACCTTTATAAGGATGTGATACAACGATTCTCAATTAACCCCGATTGATATGCCGATCTATGGATATGCTGGAGTCGAATGTTCCATTGAAGGGATAATTAAACTACCTTTGAAAATGGGCCAAGAGCCAAGGCAAGCTACACGAATGTTGAACTTTGTGGTGGTTAAGGCGCGGTCAATGTGTAATGCAATCATGGGGAGAACGGGTATACATGCTTTCATGGCAGTACCCTTATCCTACCACTCAGTGATTAAATTTCTATTAAGGAACGAAGTAGGAGAAGAAAGGGGATACCATAAAATGGCAAAAAGCTGTTATGTAGCCTCGCTGAGGGTAGATGGAGTCGAGGGGTAAATGGCAAAAAGATATGGACATCCGCGAGAATGATGAAAAATGAGAGAAATCGATGAATAATTTAATCCTGATTCCTTTGATTCATCTGCCAAGGATATATACTTTGATAGACGCCGCTGTGGGGCAAGAAATGCTGAATTTCATGGATGGATTTAATGGCTACAATTAGATCAAGATGCATAAAGATGATATACCAAAGGTTCATCACTGACTTTGGTATTTTTGTTATCTTGTTATGACATTTGGTCTAAAAAATACAGAAACCATTTACCAAAGATTGGTGAGTAAGATTTTTAAGGGTCTTATTTGAAAGACCGTGGAGGTCTATTAGATGACATGTTAGTCAAGAGTCTTGTAAAGGTGAATCATATATCCCATTTGAGGGAAGCTTTTGAGGTCTTGACGTATAACAAGATGATGTTGAATCCCACCAAGTGTGCTTTTGGTGTGGGATCTTGGAAGTTCTTAGGATTGATGGTCTCTAGAAGAGGGATTGAGGCAAATCCTAAAAAATAGAGGTCACTCTGGATATGTAACCCCAAGTTCCGTCTAAGATATTCAAAAACTTACTGGAAGAATTGATGCTCTGGGAAGGTTCATCTCCTTGGAGATCAGTGCCTACCATTTTTCAAGACTTTGAAAAAGGTGAATTTTTTTTGCTTAGACTAGTGTGTAAAAGACGAACGATCAATAAATATACACTTCCTTCGTACCACTTTTTACTTCGGAGGTACCATAACACATTCAGCGGACGAACGAGTTTATCTAGGGGCAAACCCGAAGAAGATAAACTCTCCGTCCACCCATATTTAATTGCTTGCATTAAGAAGCGATACACTTTATCTAGGGGCAATCCTATCACGAATAATGTCCTTCACCTCAATATTGTAATCCTTCGTCCTATCAAAAAATTCACTTAGCATAAATCTTCAACATCGGATAGGAGTGAACTATTAATATCAAGGGGCAATTACGAAGAAGATATTACTCTTCACCCTCTAACTTAAACTTTTAGTCAAATTTTATAAGTGATGTATTTAATTGAAGGAACGAACGGGGTCTTATCTAGCGGCAATCCCGAAAAGAAGCCCTTCATCCCTCAAAATGAAAATATGAGTGAACCCATTTTTAGGGGCAGTTCCGAAAAAGAGAATTCCTTCGCTCTCCATAAACCTATCTCAGGGAATGCCCGTTTAACGATGGTTTTTCAAGTATTGACGTCACAAGTCATATCCTTCGGAATAAGGCGACTTAAGCCCATATTTTTTGGAAGAAAAGGTCCTTGTACCCTCAACAATTGGGGCATGAGTTCAATAAACTGCTAAAATAAAATATGATGCCAAATATGCAGTGCAAAATTCAATACTAAGGTGTACGACATGAAAAATGCCAAGGCAAAACTAAAATAGAGAAGATGCAAATAAGAGCTAAAAGTGTAGTCAATTAAAAAAAAGGCACGAAGGCCCCAAAATTAAAAGCCTGAAGGCGAAAGTACAAGAAAAAAAATAAAATTACAAGTCTAAAATAGGAATGAGCATCCTCATCCGACAACTCCTCATCCTCCCCGAAGAGACTTCAGGATCTTCCACGGTAACCCGGCCTATGGGATCCTCGAGGCTTTTATCCAAAAGAGACTTATATTCCTAGCCAAGGGCATGGGCCTTCTCGAGGACATAGTCGGCCTCGAATTGCAAGCAGCGCTCTTCGGTGAGATCAAGCTTCTTCTTCGTCTTCCAAAGTTCCTTACAAGATCTCTTCAGATGCCCATTTCGATGTGCTATCCTCCAATTCGCCTTGGCCAGATCCCCCTCCAGCCGCTGCCTATCATCCTGCAACACTGGGGCCTGACCGATCAAATTTTTATCCTGCAACTAGACTCTCTTAAGCTCCTCCTCAGCCGTAGTAGCCCCTCGCTCTAGCTCTTCCACTTGAGCCATTCGGACCTGCATGTTCGGCACCTTGTCCGCAACAGCAGCGACCCAACGAGTAGCCTGCCAAAATATACAAAAGGCACAGAGTTTGTTAGTCCGAATAATAAAAAGGAAAAGTGGGAAAGCAAAAGGACAAAAACATAAAAATTGAAACTTACAAGGGACAGAAAACATATCAGCTTTGTGCAGGCCTCCATCGGCGAGGCCGCAACATAGAGCGAACGATCTACAGGCAGCTGGAGCCCATGGCGGGGATCGGAAGCTGTAACACCCCCAGATCTGGGGTCGGGGATCCGGGTCGTCACGGTATTTCTTTCCATAAATATCACTTAACTTAATTAAAAATAAATAACCTCATGATGTGACCCCACACTAACACACACCACAACATTTTATAGTCTCAGAGATGAAATTGAAATAAGTACAAGTCCTTGAATCCATAAATTAAAAGTTATTACAACCCAAAATGATTACTTAATAAGTTTACAGTTAATTTCCATTATCTGCCACAAGTTATAATTATACATAATTGATTCCCAAAAGTAGAATGCCTGATCTACAGATAAATCTATCTTTGCAGCTATAGCATCTATGATATCAACGGGAAGACGCGAGACGCTTCCCACGCTCTTGCGCTGGGTCTGCTTGAGTCTAGCCATCCTTCCTAACTGTTGTTGTGTGATGAAGAAATGAAGCAAGAGTGAGCATTACAGCTCGCAAGATAATATATAGTTTAATCAATAATGCAAGTATCTAAATAGATAACTTACTGGAAATCTTTATCAAGTGTAAGATAATTACTTACTGGATATAAGCTTAAAGGAAGATGAAGTTACCAAATACTTCACTCTACTTATATCATTTTAGAAAACTACTTGAACTACCACTGTTCAAAGTATAATAAGTTTTCGAAGTTCGTCACATAGATGAGACTACGAGATAAGACTTGAATGGATTCAATCTTTGAATTATTGATTAAAAAGAAATGAAGTTACAAGATACTTCATTAAGTCCCGATATATATACCTATATACATCGCTCATACATTCCTTGAAAACCTCTGTCATGAAAAGTATAAACAGAGTTGTCATATCCAATGAATTTTGAAAGAAGAGAATTTTGGCATAAACCTGATATCTTGCTGATCAGGCAAAGATACCAATAAGTAACCTTTTCTACTAGTAGATGGATGAATCCCCCACCGGTCATCACCCTGGCCGCATTAGGACCTTGTGTTGGACCACCACCCAGCCTCTTACGCGTTGACGGAGTGCCACTCAGCCACTTACACTTTGATAGACCGTACCCCGGCATGTCGCTTATGCCGACTCAATTAGATGGACTTACTTCTCGAACGTTGGGCAAGTAATCAAATTCTTTTATCAAAACTGCAACCTCGTTGCGAATATAAAATACACAACAGAGCCGGATCCCTCAGATTTTTAAGCGAGTATTTAAATTCCCTTCGAAAGGAAGATCTCAAATTTGAAAACGAGTTTTGGGATCTACTCTAACTTTTAATATCATTTTGAAGACTCAAAAACATTTTAAAAAAGGTTTAGAGTAATGATGATTTAATTAAATAAATCAATCCCGATATATTAGGAAATATCTGAATATTATTATTTAAATAATATTCCCATAAGGATAATCTTTATAAAATAATTGAAGTAGAAGTTTCCAAACTTATACTTGAAACGAATAATAAATAACAAAAGATATACTTATACGAAAGTACGATCCTTATTTGAATAATCGAAAATAAGTTTGATTATTATTCAAACCATCGAATATACCTTATTCGATTAATAGTTATAGAAAACTATATATATATATATATAAATATACATATATTATACTCAGGAACATCGACTTCTGGTTTGGAAATAAGTTCACCTTTGGGTCCCCTATACCAAGGGTATACGCAACTACTACTTATCTCTAGCATAGGTATTGTGCAGTTTATAAGCATTTGAATCGATAACGAGATATCAAGATTACGGAGAAGGCATGCATATTTATATCATAACAACATGCTCCAATATATCGCAAGACTTGCTAATAACAACCATGCACTTATCACAAGATAATGCACAAGCAATTATATACATCACAACAACAGTATAACTGGTAGAAAACTTGCCTGAGCGACTGGAGGTGGTAAAAGGCATGCGGCGAGTCTGGTAACCGATAAACAACATATAAGTTGGAATTAAACTACGGTCTCTTAAGAAACTAGTCTTTAACCAATTAGACCCTAATGTTCGCTTTTGTGCTTAACGATTTACATAATTCGCTCGAGTACCCTCGGCTCCACCATTTTTAATAAATTAACCGTTACGAATTTTAAGGCGACTCTTTCGTGAATACTCTACCAACTGACCTATTAACCTTAAATAATTGTTTCATACTCCAATTAGTCATTTAAGGACCTTAACCAAGGTTTCAAAGTAAAGTGAGGGGTAATGGTACGTTCGTGAAATGTCGTTACTTAAAATGGTCGTTTCTCCTAAACCGTACATCGGATTCAAGCGAACCATATATCAAAATGAAGCTTGTAACGTAATATATCTAGTCATGGCAGTGGTCGGGTCTGGACAGAGAGGTTCGTATACCTACTGTCTAGTGTAAGTTGGGCCTAAAGAAAATCGGGCATTATAACAGCTACATTTTCATGATTTTCCATTTCTAATCAATACCAATACAACCAACAAATCATCAACCATCAAGATACTCACTCCTAACATCCTCTTAAGTCAAAAAGTCTCCATAATCCATCCATTTTTCAATTAGAATACAAGGATCATCCAATTCACCACTTAATCTTAACCATCCATACAATCATGTAACAACCATGCTTTTATTATAATAACTACTATAACCATCACTTAACATGCTTAAAACTCAACTAAAGCTCAAAGTTAAGCTAGGGTGTGGAGGTGTTATACCTTCCTTGGAGTGATTAGAGTAGCTAGGAAGCCTTAAGAAGCCTTGAGATAGCCTAAGAATGCTTGGATCTTAAAGGAAAAACAAAGAAAACAAAGTTAGTAACTTGAAAACACTATTCATCATCTTCTTTGATGAATTGTTTAAGCTATCTAGGAATGGAGATTGATGCTTAAACTCATAGCTAGTCTTAATCTTGATATATGGAAGGTTTAGAAACAAACCTTGATGGAAATGGTGGAGTGTAGCCTAGGTTTTTCTTTTTTCTTCTTCTTTGTTTATGCTTGGGATGAGAGCAACATTCTTGGGGGGGGAGAGTGTTTTTCTTTGTTAATTATGTTTGTGGTGGAAAATCGGAGTTGAGTGAGATATTTGGGTGGTTAATTGGATAATTAAAGTGAGTGGAGTGTGATTAAGAATGACATCACCTTAGCGACTTCATCATTGCCACTTATCATTGCTTGGTGGTGGAAGCATCTTTTATGCTAATACTTGCTTAATTGATTGATCATTATCCTTAATCCTTGCACTAATCTGTCTTGCATTACTTGTCGTTCAATTGTTTTACGACTCGTTTATCGTTTGAGGGATCATATCCGGGATCTTATTACTTGGGTTCCCCTAAACCTTTCTCAATATTTTATATTCCTTTTATGATCCTATCTTATAATCCTTGAATTTAAATCATTTTTATCATGTTACCTTATACTCAATTTTTTCGGTATCTGGTGGATTTTCGGGAAAAATCAAAGTGTTTGAATTTGGATTCTGACGATCTTTACATACACTTATATACCATATAGAGTACTAATAAGATCTCAGAATATCAATAAAAGAACTCCTACATAGAGTGACATGAAAAGTTTTCTTAATTAATATAATCAGCAAAATCACTATTCATAAGGGTTACAAAAAGTCCAAAATTTTTGGGGTTATTACAGTCTCCCCTTATTAAAAGGATTCCGTCCCGGAATCAGATAGAAAACAAATAGGGGTGCTTTTCTAGCATTGCGCTCTCTAGTTCCCAAGTTGACTCCTCTAAATTATGATTCTGCTATAGCACTCTGACTAGCTTGATCACCTTGTTCTGAAGCACTTGCTCCTTTTTATCCATAATCTTCACTGGTTGCTCCACGTAAGTCAGGTCTGGTTGCATGTCCACATGCTCGTATTCCACTATGTGCCTGACATCCCGATGATACTTCCTTAGCATTGACACAAACCCATTATGAACTTGTTGTAGGTTCGGGGGTAAGGCTAGTTCGTAAGCTAACTTCCCAACCTGTCTTAGTATCTCAAAAGGTCCAATGTATCTTGGGCTTAGTTTCCCTTTCTTTCTGAACCTCATCAATCCCTTCCAAGGGGATACTTTCAGCAGTACTAAATCCCCTACTTCATACTCTTGTCCTTTCGGGCTAAGTCTGCATACCTCTTATGTCGGTCTTGGGTTGCTACAAGCCGTCCTCTGATGAGATCCACTATGTCTTTGGTCCTTTGAACCACTTCGGGTCCGAGCATCTTTCGCTCTCCCACTTCATCCCAATATAAGGAAGATCGACACCTTCTTCTGTACAGGGCCTCGTAAGGCGGCATTCCGATGCTGGCATGAAAGCTATTATTATAAGAAAACTAGATCAACGGTAAGTGATCATTCCAACTTCCTTTAAAGTCTATTGCACAGACTCTCAACATATCCTCTAGTATCTGGATGGTCCATTCACTTTGCCCGTCCGTTTGGGGATGGTAAGCGGTACTCATGTTTAATTTGGTTCCCACACATTCTTGAAAGCTCCTCCAAAATCTGGAGTTGAATCTGGGGTCTCGGTCTGAGACAATGGACGCTGGGACTCCATGTCGCGTCACTATTTCCTTAAAGTAAATGTCCATCAGTCTGTCGACAGTGTATCTCTTATTGATAGGAATGAAGTGAGATGACTTTGTCAGTCGGTCTATAATTACCCATATGGCATCATGGTTGGCTTTTGTCCTTGGAAAGCCTACAACAAAAATCCATAGCTATTTGTTCCCATTTCCATTCGGGAATCTCCAGGGGTCGTAAAAGTCCACCGGGTCTCTGGTGCTCCGCCTTTACTCTTTGGCAAGTCAAACACTTGCTTACCCATTCTGCTACGTCCCTCTTCATGTTGGGCCACCAGTAATATTCCTTTAAATCCCTATACATCTTGGTGCCCCCCGGGTGAATGGAATACCTTGAACTATGGCTTTCATCCAAAATCTCGTCTTTAAGCTCTTGAACATTCGGAACCCAAATCCTGTAGGAATACCTCATTATCCCCTTATCATCTCTCTCGATATGGATCTCCTCTCCAGTCATTGACTCTCTGCCTTCATTCATTACCTTTTCTTGGCACAATCTAATCTTTTCCAATAACTCTAGCTGCATCGAGATCTCAAACAGCTTTTCGGTTCCGGCTCCGGTTACCTTTAAATTTATTTCCATTTTCTCTAAATCCCTTATGAATTCCTCCGAAGTCATTATCATTTTGAGTCTTTCCTTCCTACTAAGGGCGTCAGCCACCACATTGGCTTTCCCTGGATGATAGAGAATCTCACAATCATAGTTCTTGATTAGTTCTAATCATGTTCTCTGACACATGTTGAGCTCTTTCTGCGTGAATATGTACTTGAGGCTCTTATGGTCAGTGAAAATCTCGCACTTCTCTCCATACAAGTAGTGCCTCCAAATCTTTAAGGCAAAAACTATTACCGCGAACTCAAGGTCATGAGTAGAATATCTAATCTCGTATTCCTTCAGTTGTCTTGACGCATACGTGATCACCTTATCGTGTTACATAAGCACGCACCCTAATCCTTTGTGCGACGCGTCACTATATATCACAAAATCTCCTTTTCCGTCTGGCAATGCCAACACAGGGGCCGTTACCAATCTTTTCTTCAATTCTTGAAAGTTGTTCTCACATTTCTCTGTCCATTCGAACTTCTATGTTTTACGAGTAAGTCGTGTCAAAGGGGATGCGATCTTCGCAAAATCCTGTACAAATCTACGATAGTAGCTGACCAATCCTATGAAACTCCTTACCTCTGTGGGTGTGGTTGGCCTTTCCCAATTTGAGACCGCCTCTATCTTGGAGGGGTCGACCAATACTCCTTCCTTATTGATCACATGTCCTAAAAACTGTATTTCATTTTGCCAGAATTCACACTTTGAGAATTTGGCAAACAATTGTTCTTCTCTGAGTATTCCTAGAGCTATCCTCAAATGCTCTGCATGTTCTGCCTCGGTCCTTGAGTAGATTAAAATATCATCAATAAAAACTATCACACATATGTCCAAATACTTCTTGAATACTCTATTCATTAAATCTATGAAAGCCGTTGGGGCGTTGGTTAATCCAAAGGACATTACCAAGAACTCATAGTGCCCATACCTGGTTCAGAACGCAGTCTTTGAAATATCTTCGGGTTTAATCTTTAGTTGGTGATATCCAGTTCTCAGGTCAATCTTGGAAAAGTAGACAACATCCTTTAGCTGGTCAAACAGATCATCTATTCTGGGTAATGGGTACCTGTTCTTTATGGTTAGCTTGTTCAACTCTCGATAATCGATGCACAGCCTCATGCTCCCATCCTTCTTCTTAACAAATAATACTGGTGCTCCCCACGGAGACACACTGGGTCTTATCATACCCTTATCCAAAAGTTCTTGTAATTGGGTAGCCAGTTCCTTCATTTCTAATGGGGCTAACCGGTATGGTGCCTTTGAAACTAGCGTCGTCCTTGGGGCCAACTCAATAGCAAATTTTGCAAGTTGGGCACCTCCTTCTGCGTGTCCACCACATAGGCTAGGAACGCCTCATTTCCTTTTCGTAGCATCTTATTGGCCTGGGCCATGGTCTAAAATTTATGTGTCTGCCTCTTCCCTCTAAATATGACTCCTTTCTTCCCTGGGATATTCAACTTAACTTTCTTCCCCTTATAGTCTATCTGAGCATCATTGGTAGATAGCCAGTCCATTCCCAAAAATATGTCAAATTCCCCTAATTTAAAAGGAATTAGATCAACACTAAAAGATTGCTCCCCTATGCCTAACTCACTGGCGGGGTGAATCTGGTTAACAGGGATAATTTCATGGTTGGCTATTTCCACTTGTAAGGGTTCTAACAAGGGTTAAGCCTTAAGTCTTAATTTAAGCGCAAAGTCCCTCGATATAAAAGATTTAGTTACTCCCGAATCAAATAAAATATTTGCACTAACTGAATTTAGAGAAAAGGGTACTTGTCATCACATATGAGTCTTTCATAGCATCTTGAACTGTCATGTTGAAAGTCCTCGCAGTAGGTGGGTTATTGGAGGCAACCTTGCTTGCTCCTGAAGCCGCTGGTTTGTTCATTGGGTATTCCCGCTTCCAATGACCCGGGAGTCCACACTGATGACAAGTGGTGGTTGGGCGGGTTATGGGGGTTGGCGAAGTGTACTTGTCCGAATAGTGACCTTCTCGACCACACTTGAAGCAGATTACCGGCTTTTCTTTACACTTCCCAGAATGCATCCTTCCACAAGTGTTACAGGCTGGTAATGGGGGTCGAGACTGGTTGGAATAGGACATTCCTGACTTCTGGCCGCTCTGGCTCACATTCGCACTCACGGGCCACTTAAACCCAGTACTCTTTCCCGGTAGGGACACTGCTCCTCGATTAAATCTAGTTGGGAAGCTCCCTCCTGCGGAACCTCCACCCATGCTCATACTTTTCCTCTTTATTCCTTTCTTCTCTCTTTCCTTCTGCGTCTGTTCACTTCCAGCTTTCGCAATTGTTTCCTTTTGCACCAGAGTGGCATAATTTGTAAGCTCAAGGATTGCCACCCTATTCTAAATCCACGGTTTCAGTCCCTGCTGAAACCTCCTAGCTTTCTTTTCCTCGGTGTTCAAAAACTCCGGCACAAACCTTGATAACTCAGTATATTTTACTTCGTACTCTGCTACAGATAATTTATTCTGCTTTAGCTCCAAGAACTTGAGCTCCATCTGGTTCTCCATAAACCTCGTGAAATATTTTGCCAAAAACAACTGACTGAACCTCTCCCAGGTTATGATAGCATCTGTCTCCATATTTTTCTTGGCCTCCCACCAGTAGTTGGCCTCTCCCTTCAGAAGGTAGGTAGCCAATACAGTCTTCTGTGCCTCATTGGTACTCAGAATCTCAAAGGATTTCTCCATTTCCTTTAGCCATGCCCTTGCCTCAACTGGGTTGGCTGATCTGTGGAACTCAGGGGGCTTAAGGGACTTAAAAGCCCTGAAAGAGTTTGCCACAACATTGTTATTTCCTTGAGGGGGTGGGTTTGGTTGATGTTCCAAGTTCTGCCTTAGTAGTTGCATGAACTGCCCCACGGGATCCATGTCTGGGTTTGGTACTTGTTGCTCAACCTCAGCTTCTCCTTCTTCAGCCTCTATCTCAAATCCTTCAACATTAAATATTTCCCCCTCCTCTTCGTACTGGGAGTCATCCTATTCAACATAATCCTCATCTTTCTCTTCACTGTGTTCTTGGTTTCTACCATCCAGGTTATGGCTTCCCTGGTCCTCAAATCCAGGGTTCGCCCTAGTTCCAATCCTTCTTGGCGGCATGATACTGATAAATTTTGGAAAATTCAACGTTAGGTCACAATCATACATAAGATTGTGCCTTGTACAGTTTCTATAATGGGGAGAACGTATCTCGCAATCTTATTATATTATGACAGTTTTAATCACAAGAAGTGCAGTAATAATAAAGATAAAAACAGTGATCTCGTCACTAAGGAACTGAACTGAAAGGAAACAAATATATACATAATGCGAGAAATACATAGTTCGATTTGGTTAAAAGTACAACAGTACTACAGTCATCTGCCCAAAAGTGAAATACACGAGTCTATCTGTCTAATCAGAGAAAGGGATACTATATACAAGTCAACTATCCCGGAAAACTGCCTTCACTAACTAGACGACTAGACTACCACATCACTGGTCCTGAATCAATCGCCGGAGCGGGTTAACTCCCACACCCTCTCCATCGCACGACAGAAAATGTAATCAGCCTGCCTCCTGGATATCCTGCCATGTCTGTCTCCCTGAAGTGATCGTAGTCTCGTACGGGCCATAAGCTCTATCCCAGTCAGCTCTCTCCTCAGAGATCGGGGTATGGTAGCTCTAGCCTCATGAGCTCGTGCACGCCTACCAGCTCTCTCTGCATCTAACTCTCTCCTGACCTCATCCAGCTGGGCATCAGCAACAGCCACTCGAGTCCTTAGAACATCCTGAACATAGCCGTGAGCTAAAAAAGACTGCCTATGGGCACGGTCGAGAGGTGGTGAATCCGGATCCGCTGGGGGTGACTCCTCGGTCTGCCTGGGCTCGGAGGTATGGGTCTCAGAGCTGTCATCATAGGGGCTCCAAGATTGTGGTGGAAGGGTAGGAGCTCTGACCATGGGGAGTGAGGGTAGGGGGTACCAGTATACTCCATGATAGCACCGGCATGCTCCTCAGTTACTGGGACCTCATCCGGGTCCTCCTTATCTGAAATCGCAATAACCTTTGTCTCTGACTCCTCTGAGGGGTCCTCCTTATCCATCTCATCCTCCTCAGGCTCCTCCTGATCCTCGACATCTAGCAGTGCCTCATCATGCTCACGCTCGAACATCTCTGGGTCCTCTGTCTCATGCGCCTACATATTAAACGAGATGGTTACTGTCATGATACTTATAAGAATTCTCGTAAGGGTTTTAACTGTCAGCGCTACTTTAAGTAGTCCCACCATGAACTTGGCAAGAGTTCTTATTATCTTTGTAAGTTTATTATTATATCGTCGCATCATCTCTGAGGTTTATAACGCTTAGCTCTGATACCTTTCTATAACACCCCCAGATTCGGGGTCGGGGATCCGGGTCGTCACGGTCTTTCTTTCCATAAATATCACTTAACTTAATTAAAAATAAATAACCTCATGTTGTGACCACACACTAACATACACCACAACATGTTATAGTCTCAGAGATGAAATTGAAATAAGTACAAGTACTTGAATCCATAAATTAAAAGTTATTACAACCCAAAATGATTACTTAATAAGTTTACAGTTAATTGCCATTATCTGCCACAAGTTATAATTATACATAATTGATTCCAAAAAGTGGAATGCCTGGTCTACAGATAAATCTACCTCTGCAGCAATAGCATCTATGATATCAACGGGAAGACGCGAGACGCTTCCCACACTCTTGCGCTGTTTCTGCTTGAGTCTGGCCATCCTTCCTAACTGTTGTTGTGTGATGAAGAAATGAAGCAAGAGTGAGCATTACAGGTCGCAAGATAATATATAGTTTAATCAATAATGCAAGTATCTAAATAGATAGCTTACTGGAAATCTTTATCAAGTGTAAGATAATTACTTACTGGATATAAGCTTAAAGGAAGATGAAGTTACCAAATACTTCACTCTACTTATATCATTTTAGAAAACTACTTGAACTACCACTGTTCAAAGTATAATAAGTTTTCGAAGTTCGTCACATAGATGAGACTACAAGATAAGACTTGAATGGATTCAATCTTTGAATTATTGATTAAAAGAAATGAAGTTACAAGATACTTCATTAAGTCCCGATATATATACCTATATACATCGCTCATACATTCCTTGAAAACCTCTGTCATGAAAAGTATAAACAGAGTTGTCATATCCAATGAATTTGGAAAGAAGAGAATTTTGGCATAAACCTGATATCTTGTTGATCAGGCAAAGATACCAATAAGTAACCTTTTCTACTAGTAGATGGATGAATCCCCCACCGGTCATCACCCTGGCCGCATTAGGACCTTGTGCTGGACCACCACCCGGCCTCTTACGCGTTGACGGACTGCCACCCAGCCACTTACACTTTGATAGACCGTACCCCGGCATGTCGCTTATGCCGACTCAATTAGATGGACTTACTTCTCGAACGTTGGGCAAGTAATCAAATTCTTTTATCAAAACTGCAACCTCGTTGCGAATATAAAATACACAACAGAGCCGGATCCCTCAGATTTTTAAGCGAGTATTTAAATTCCCTTCGAAAGGAAGATCTTAAATTTGAAAACGAGTTTTGGGATCTACTCTAACTTTTAATATCATTTTGAAGAATCAAAAACATTTTAAAAAATGTTTAGAGTAATGATGATTTAATAAAATAAATCAATCCCGATATATTAGGAAATATCTGAATATTATTATTTAAATAATATTCCCATAAGGATAATCTTTATAAAATAATTGAAGTAGAAGTTTCAAAATTTATACTTGAAACGAATAATAAATAACAAAAGATATACTTATACGAAAGTACGATCCTTATTTGAATAATCGAAAATAAGTTTGATTATTATTCAAACCATCGAATATACCTTATTCGATAGTTATAGAAAACTATATATATATACATATATTATACTCGGGAACATCGACTTCTGGTTTGGAAATAAGTTCACCTTTGGGTCCCCTATACCAAGGGTATACGCAACTACTACTTATCTCTAGCATAGGTATTGTGCAGTTTATAAGCATTTGAATCGATAACGAGATATCAAGATTATGGAGCAGGCGTGCATATTTATATCATAACAACATGATCCAATATATCGCAAGACTTGCTAATAACAACCATGCACTTATCACAAGATAATGCACAAATAATTATATACATCACAACAACAGTATAACTGGTAGAAAACTTGCCTGAGCGACAGGGGGTGGTAAAAGGCCTGGGGCGAGTCTGGTAACCTATAAACAACATATAAGTTGGAATTAAACAACAGTCGCTTAAGTAACTAATCTTTAACCAATTAGACCCTAACGTTCGCTTTTGCGCTTAACGATTCACATAAGTCGCTCGAGTACCCTTGGCTCCACCATATTTGATAAATTAACCGTTACGAATTTTAAGGCGACTCTTTCGTGAATACTCTACCAACTGACCTATTAACCTTACATAATTGTTTCATGCTCCAATTAGTCATTTAAGGACCTTAACCAAGCTTTCAAAGTAAAGCGAGGGGTAATGGTACGTTCGCGAAACGCCGTTACTTAAAACGGACGTTTCTCCTAAACCGTACATCGGATTCAAGAGAAACACATATCAAAACGAAGCTTGTAACGTAATATATCTAGTCATGGCAGTGGTCGGATGTGGACAGAGAGTTAATATACCTACTGTCTAGTGTAAGTTGGGCCTAAAGAAAATCGGGCATTATAACGGCTATATTTTCATGCTTTTCCATTTCTAATCAATACCAATACAACCAACAAATCATCAACCATCAAGATACTCACTCCTAACATTCTCTTAAGTCAAAACATCTCCATAATCCATCCATTTTTCAATTAGCATACAAGGATCATCCAATCCACCACTTAATCTTAACCATCCATACAATCATGTAACAACCATGCTTTAATTATACTAACTACTATAAACATCACTTAACATGCTTAAAACTCAACTAAAGCTCAAAGTTAAGCTAGGGTGTGGCGGTGTTATACCTTCCTTGGAGTGATTAGAGTAGCTAGGAAGCCTTAAGAAGCCTTGAGATAGCCTAAGAATGCTTGGATCTTAGAGGAAAAACAAAGAAAACAAAGTTAGTAACTTGAAAACACTATTCATCATCTTCTTTGATGAATTGTTTAAGCCATCTAGGAATGGAGATTGATGCTTAAACTCATAGACAGTCTTAATCTTAATATATGGAAGGTTTAGAAACAAACCTTGATGGAAATAGTGGAGTGTAGCCTAGGTTTTTCTTTTTTCTTCTTCCTCATTTATGCTTGGGCCGAGAGCAACATTCTTGGGAGGGGGGAGAGTGTTTTTCTTTGTTAATTATGTTTGTGGTGGAAAATTGGAGTTGAGTGAGATATTTGGGTGGTTAATTGGATGATTAAAGTGAGTGGAGTGTGATTAAGCATGACATCACCTTGGTGACTTCATCATTGCCACTTGTCATTGCTTGGTGGTGGAAGCATCTTTTATGCTAATCCTTGCTTAATTGCTTGATCATTATCCTTAATCCTTGAATTTAAATCATTTTTATCATGTTACCTTATACTCAATTCTTTCGGTATCTGGTGGATTTTCGGGAAAAATCAAAGTGTTCGAATTTAGATTCTGACGATCTTTACATACACTTATATACCATATAGAGTACTAATAAGATCTCAGAATATCAATAAAAGAACTCCTACATAGTGTGACATGAAAAGTTTTCTTAATCAGCATAATTAGCAAAATCACTATTCATAAGAGTTACAAAAAGTCCAAAATTTTTGGGGTTATTACAGAAGCCATCTCTTTCGTGGCCTTCATGGTTGGGTACACCTCATGGTCGATCGTCAAGACACCCCATTTTGGGACAAATGTCTGAACTATCCCATCTCGGCTCCGAAGCCTCTTACCAGTGGCCCCTTCGCCCAAAAACTCAAAATCCTCCCACTGGGTCTCCTCCTAGGCAGGCGGCTCTTGCTAAACGGGATCCACTCCATAAACCCTCTTGCTTCCTATAGTTGTCGAGGGATCATAAACGTCCTTCTTCTTGGAAATCTCCGCCTGCTTCTCCTCTCCGGCTACCTCTTCTCTGCAGCCTTGAGTTTTTTCCTCTCAATCAATGCTTCCTTAGAAGACACTGAAAAGGAAAACAAAAGAAGCATCAGAACAAGCTCATGTTAAAATCACTAAGTACACAAAATATAAGGAAGAATGAAGGAGTGAGTCAGTTACACCCAAAAAAGAAAACTAAAAAAGAGATGAAGGAAGAAAAATATGGAATTTCATGCAGAATCCAAACTCGCTTGTGTCAAAAGTGTTCAAGGGGAGGTACTTTCCTGATTCTCATGTTTTGAAAGCCAGCTTAGGTCGGGGTTCAAGCTTTCTATGGTCTGGATTATGGCAAGCGAAGGAGGAGTTGGCTGGGGGTTTTCAGATGGGTTCTAGGAAGTGGAGATAATATTGTTGTCACTAAGGATCCCTGGCTGAGAAATAAACCACAATTTCGAGTGGAGCAAAGTCCGTTTTATGAAGGCAGGAGTGAACTAGTGTCTAGCTTTTTTCTCCCAAATGAGAAAAAATGGAATGTACAACTGGTTCGTAGCCAATTTTTGAAAGAAGATGCAGATGCTATTTTGGCACTCCACATTCCGCAACGTGCAGTTGTTGATAGAGTTTCCCGGACTAGCTCGAATAATGGTGTTTACTCTGTTAAGTTTGCTTATCATTTCTGGTATGATGCTAAATTTGGGACGAGTGCAATCCAACAATGTAGAGGTTGGAATCGAGTTTGGAATCTCCATTTTCCAAATAAAATAAAAGTTTTTGTTTGGCGGTTTTGTCGAAACACTATCCCGGTTCGTAAGAGATTGAGTGCTAAAGGCATCAGAGTTCCGATTATGTGTCCTATGTGTATTAGGGATATCGAACATATGTGTCATCTCTTTTATTATTGTCCATTTACGGTTGGATGTTGGAGTCACGTGGGGTTGCAGTATGACTGGAGTAATGTTGAACTAGCTTCGGACTGGGTGATTCTCAAACTTAGCACTGCAACTACGGAGGAAATTTTGTAGATTTGTGTAATTATCTGGGGTATTTGGTGGTGGAGGAATAAACGAGTCTGGGATGGCAGAATAGTTACCTCTGAATTTGCGATGGATAGTAGTTTTAAAGTGCTTGCAGACTGGACAGAGGCGAGAAAGATTGTGGTTCCAGGTTCTCAGGGAGTTAACAGAGCAGTCAGCAAGCAGGTGAATAAATGGAGACCTCGTGAAGTTGGTACTTTTAAGATCAACGTGGATGCCTCGGTTTTTCCTGGTGCTCAAACTTTTTCGATAGGGATGGTTATGAGGAATCATGTGGGGACTTTTTTGGCTGGTAGGAATCAGTGTTTCTCTGGTAAAGTCTCTGTCTTTGAAGCCGAATTATTGCCATTCGTGAGGCCCTTTCATGGATTAAGCATATGCAGATATTGAGGGATGTAGTAACTATCGAATCAGACTCTCATCTTGCTGTGAAAGCGATTGCAGGTGATAGTCTAAATTTTCTGGAAACTAGCGAAGTAGTTGAATGTTGCAAACTACATCTTGAAAGTTTGCAGAGTTGTTCAGTTGTTTTTATTCGGAAAGTTGCTAACAAGGTAGCACATGAAGTTGCTCGTATACCTTGTTTAGTTAATTCCCATAATTTATTCACGTCTCCTCCTACGTGGTTGTTGGAGGCTCTTTCCAGTGATCTTTTGTTCTGATTGAATGCAGTTTATTTTCAAAAAAAAATAGTTGACTATACTATAGAGAATGAAAAAGTGTTTTGACTTTAATGGTGTTATGTATAGTTGTTGGCTATATATTAAAAAAATATTTAATTACTATTAATAGAAGGTAGGTTGTGAGATGACAATATAATAAATCTAAATATTAATTAAAATGGTAAATTGATGATATGGATTATTATAGAGAATTGTAGAGAATTGTAGTGGTTCGACAAATATAGTCAACCAAGTTAGGCTTGTGATCGGAGATGATGATTATTTATATTGGTTTTGAGTGCATTGAAAATGCTCTAAGTTCATATTTTTTATATGGTTGTTTTTTCTCTCTCTCTAATATTGATTTCCCCTAAATCCATCCCAAGACATAAACATGCGGCGGGGTCATTTTTGTTTTCAATCATTTTCATTTTTTTTCCTTCATAACACTATATGTCTTATTTTTATATATACTAGCCAATAACCCGTGCAATGCACTAAAATCTTAAAAAGTCCTCCTATAATTTTGTATGTAAATTATATTATTTTGTTATATTATAATTTAAATTAGTAAAATTAATTTTGGAAGTGTTTGGTTCCTACAAAGAAGATGAGAAAAAGAAGTTGAATGTGATTAGAAATTAAGTTGAATAATTTTTTATAGAGTTTGTAGTTATATTGGATATACATGTTTTAATTTTTTAAATTAAATTATACTATTTATTTAAACTTTATTTTGGAAGATATTAACATACTTTTTAGGAAGGCGTTAACCAACCGGCCAAGCGAAACATGATTTCGCTTGTAATATTATAGTATAGATTGTGAATATCAATTTATTTTAGTTATGTTTATATTGATATAATAATATTGTGAATATTAATTTATTAATGAGAGTATTTTATGTTAAATTAAATTTATATAAAATCTTCATTTGTGTTTTTAGAAGATGCTAATATTTTTTGGAAGGTGTTAAGCAACCAATTAAATTATCTTTTATTTTGCTTGTAATAGTATAGTTTAATAATATGGATAGATTGTTAAAAATAATTCATATTATTAAAATAATTAGTAATATGTAAATTGTTTTTATATTTTTTTCTTATATTATTTATGTAGAAAACCAGCACCTGTTTATGTGTCTACTATATATAAGTATATCAGCGGGACAACTTCCACAAAAACTCATGGTGTATATATTAAATAATGTATTCCACAAATGATAAAATGAATGATTACAAGTAAATATAAAGCAGCTAGTGTGCAACGTCCATAAACAACTAGACCTATAAAATATCAACTACTCCTGGTTTTTCTCCATTACTTCTATTTATTAATGAGACCACGACTTATTCTTTACTGAATGCATGACCTAGTCATACATGTACAAGCTGATCTTAAAACAAATAAAATAAAACTTTTAATACAATAATACAAGTTTAGATTAATTTTCCAACAATCTCCCCCTTAATCTAAACTTGTCTCATGCAATCCTGTCTCATGCAATCCTCCCAGCCCGTATGGCTTTCAAACTGAGCCCGTATGGCTAATAAATTGTTGAGCCCGTATGGCTAATAAACTGAGCCCATATGGCTAATAAACTGTTGAGCCCATATGGCTAATAAACTGAGCCTGTATGGCTAATAAACTGAGCCCGTATGACTAATGTTTTCCAGTCTAACACTCTTCCTGCTCGTCTGCCCTTCAACTTATTTGCCCTTCTGGCACGTTCATCTCCAAGAAGTGTTCCATCTCGTTCTACATGACATCCTGCCAATGTATCTCGTTTTCTGCTTTTTGCAAGCTTCTCCGACACCTTCTCATCTTTCTCGGCATCCACATACTACACATGCATCCCATACTACACATGCAGCTTTGCCACCATCCTTATGCAATGCCTAACTCAAGAAAAACATAAACTGCATTCTCTTTCTCTTTTAGACTCCGACAAGGCATCATATCGGGTATGGCTGTTTCTTTTCCACATTTAAATACCATCATGTCACCATTAAGAACCGTAAGCTCTGATACCAAATGTAGAAAATCAGCACCTGTTTATGTGTCTATATATAAGTATATCAGCGAGACAGCTTCCTGTGACAAAAACTCATGATGTACATATTAAATAATGTATTCCACAAATGATAAAATGAATGATTACAAGTAAATATAAAACAGCTAGTATGCAACGTGCATAAACAACTAGACCTATAAAATATCAACTACTCCTTATTTTTCTGAAATACTTCTGTTTATTAATGAGACCACGACTTATTCTCTACTGAATGCATGACCTAGTCATACATGTACAAGCTGATCTTAAAACAAATAAAATAAAACTTTAACACAATAAAACAAGTTTAGATTAATTTTCCAACAATTTAAAATAAGCACCGGTTGGTTATTCGAATGCAAGAAGAAGATTCAGAAGTGGAGTACGCTATGTTGTGATCACACTGAAGTGTTTGTATGTATGTACGTCAGATTTGTGATTTAAAAAAAATAATATTAAAATCTTAATTTGTGTTTTTAGAAGGTGCTATTATTTTTTTGGAAGGTGTTAACCAACCAACCAAATTATCCTATGTTTTGTTTATAATAGTATAGTATAAATAATAAATTATTTATCTAATCTAATTTTATGATATATTGGTCATTTCCGATATTTAGAATCATATTCATAATTTCTAATACTATTTAAACACTAAAATATAATATAATAATACAACCCTAAATATAAATTATGATTAGATATTCTAGTATGAGCTTAATAATTGTAGGCACGTACTCACCTAATTTAGTCGAGTATAAAATAATTTTTTAATGTAAATATATGGGGATATTTTTGTAATTACATATTTTGATTAAAAATTAAAACTCTATTATTAAAATTATAATACATACTAATATAACTCCTCTAAATACATACTTACACCCCTAAATACGTATTTATGGACGATTTCTCTTACACAATATCTATCCATATATTATATATATTGTAAAAAAGTAATTCAATCAGCGTCAATATGTTTCTTAAAATTTGTATATGACAGTATCGTAAGAAGTTACCATAAATAAAGAAAAAAGATTTTATAACAATATTAGATTTAATAATATCTACATATATTAAAAAATTAAAAATGAATTTTAAAATAAAATAAGTAAATTTTAAAAAATCGTGCATCACACGAGTTATATAAGCTAGTATATATTAAAACACATTAGCTAATTTCCCTTTATCAATTTTTAGTTGTCACATTTGATTTTTGTATAATTAAATTGACAGAAATTTGACCGAAATTTATTAATATTTTATAATTAAAAATTATATTTAATCTATTTAAATATATAATTTTCAGTTTTTTTTTTAAATAATACAAGAGTAATATTTAATTTTTGTTAAAAATTGATCAATTTAACTGATAAAAAATAAATATGATAACTATAAAGAGACCGATAAATCTTAGATTACAAATATCTATATAAATGAGTTTGTGCCTATTGACTATAAATCACTAAATTGAAAAAAAAAAGAATTAAAGTGTATATTAAAGTACGTGGGTAATTGTGGGAGAGGTATCACAAACTTCAATTTGTTAGAGTATCTCCAAGGCTATTAGTTATAATTATTAGCTAAAATAGTACAAAATAAATATTATGTAAAATTTGTTGAACCTTTAAGCAATTGTACTTTAGTGGTATTAGCTAAAATAATTAGCTATATTTGAAAAGAATTTTATAATTATTTTCAAATTTCAACAATTATATTAAATAATTTATTTTTAACATATATAGTTGTGAAGAAATTATTAATAACAAATTTTTTTAGTGAATACAAGTGAAACTAAAATATTAAATTAATTAAAATATATTTAAGGATATTTTTCTTAAAATATAAACATCAGAAGAATTAGTTAAAAATTTTATGTTTATATATTATAAAATATTTAACTATTTTAATTATTATATTAGTTTAATAATAATTTTAAACTTATAAAATATATATTAAAATTATTATATAAGTATTTAATGAAATTTGGTTAACAATGAAATTTTTTACAGTTTTTCATAAAATAATTTCACACTTCACATTACATAAAAATAATATATATGTGTGATGAATAAGTATATACATTTAAATGTCCTTGGTTAAAGCGGGAGTATTAAGGGAAATAAAGTCGGAGATAGAGTTTTTTGAGAGATAAATAACGTGGAGTGAATACAGATGATGGTGTTTCAATTAACAAATGTAGTATACTTGTTTATCAACATCTTAAAATATACCTAACAGGTGTTTCCGTTTGAGTTGTATTTTTTTTACATATTATCTATATTTTTAAAATTATAGCTGTCACTTAAATTTTATTGTTAATAGGGGCATATCCTTAGAGATGCTCTTACTTTGTCAAATTACTAAAAAAGCAATAGAGACTCTTAACCCCGGTTATAAAAGAAGTTAACGGACCTAACGTGTACTTGGACGGTTGTACACCATTTGACATTTGTACAGTTTTGCTAACTTGAGGTACACAATTTGCTATAAGTAAAATTAAAGGTCATCCTGCCATTTACACAATAAAAATCCGCGGAAAAAAAATTCTATATGTGCGCTGGGCTGGGCCTGAATTAAACCTAGTCCAAATCAGATCATGCTAGTCCAATCCAATTATAACCCAATTCGAAATTCCCAACTTGTTACCTAACCCTAATCTTCCTCAGTCAATATTTCGGATCCGGCCCACACATTTCGACCCGCAAATTTGGGGGTTTTGCATATTGGGGGCACAAGCAAGAATTGAAGAATTGAAGTGGGATTGATTTAGTTTTCTTTATTTCAAAGTAAGATATTCACTTTTTATATTTCAATTATATAATTATATAAATTTAATTGTGTTAATAGTAGTTTTATTTTAGTAGCCCATAAGCTGTTTGATCATATGATCTTGTATTGTATGTAGTCTGAATATGTTTCTTTGTGTATTTAAATGTATTTATGTTGTAAAGATCCTACCATTATTTGCCCAGAAGCTGTTTGATAAAATGGCTCTTTATAATAAATCAACTGCTTATAATTGTTGACATGTGTGTGTATAAGTGTTGAAAGTTTGTTGTATAAGTGTCATTTTTGTAATTTTTTGCTTTTCTTTGGTTCACTTGTTCAATTGTCGAGAAATAATTTGAAGTGCGGAAATTTATAGGGTTTTTGAATGCAGGCTTTGTTTTGGTATCAAAGAAAATGCGGGGTCTCCAGCTAAACTTAACTAGGATGGATCTGAGTTCACTTCATTCTAATATGGGATATTCGATTTTTAGTTGTAAGAGATTGCAGAAATCGATTGCAATGTCTTCATCCGCTTCTGGTATGCTTACTCAGATTTTAGTTTATTCATTATGGCCGTGATCATTCACTCTGTTGTATGTGGTTGCACAATTTTAAAAGTGCAATTTTAACAAAAAGAGTGTAAGTTTGATTTTTAATAGATGAATAATATTTGAAGTGTTAACAGGGCATCGAAAGCTATCAGTAACATGTGGAGTTCATTTTCGTCCTTGTATAGACATACATAAGGTTTGACAATCTTTCTTTCGGAAAGTTCCTTGATATTTTTGTAGCATAAGTAATGCAATTCGCGAAGTGTAAATTATTTTCAATTTGTTAGGTGTTTTTCCTTGTTACAGTTATAATTGCGAGATCTATTTAACAAAAACCGTACAAATTCAATTAATAGTTTGTCATCTACTATAAATATAAATTTTGAACAAGTATATATTAGAATTAGCTGATATTTTGTGGTTTAGTTAAGAAAATTTTATAATTCTGTGGCAGATCAGGAATGCATAAGTTTTTCAACAGTTCCGTGATGCGTTTTTTTTAATGTAGTTAATTTAAATGCAGGGATTGTGTTTTACGTTATATGCCTCTTATTATTTGTCTCAGATGTATAATTATGTATAAAATTCAGGGAAAGGTGAAGCAAATAGTTGGGTCCACTCTTTCTGATTCAAAGGATGGAGACATGAGTCTCATAACTAATTTTGAATCGGATAAGTCAGCAGCAGAATTTGCTTCTCTATACAAAGAAGACGGGCTCAGAGGTGGTCATGTTATTATGCTTGGAGCTGATCCATTGAGCAACTCAGCAGCCATGGAAGCTTTGCATGCTTATCCAGGTAGAGTAGATCCTATATTATGGCATATTTTCATATCTTATCCAATATATGCTTCTGTAGTTACTTCTTTTGCGCCCTCTTAACCTTTGATGTCATTTTGGGGTGATATGCCTCCATGTAGTATACTTGACCATTTCTTAAAGAGTAAAAGATACCCATCTTTACTAAGTTACCAGTACAAGTAATAAATTACTAAGCTTAGTAAATATTTTTTTATCAAGATGAGTATTAGTTTCTTTCATTGTTATGACTTTAGAAACATAATATATTGATAAATATGAATGTGTATTCTGTACATAATTACTCAATTGTAACTTAAAAATGAAAGATGCGCTAATAAAAAGAATAAGATTTTGATTCTCATGTTTTATGGGAAGTATTGAACTCTTTAGGTCAGTTCTATATCTGCAAATCAAGTTGGTTACATTCTCAAGTTTATTCGTATTTTTAGTTCTGAAATAATATAAAATCTTATTAAGCTGAGTAATCCAGCAAATGAGGGAAGGTACTGTACTTTTCCAGAATGTATCCTAATTTTTGGCATAGTTCTTCTAACCTCTGATTAAGAAGATACTTGATCCACTGTACAATTAAACTCCAATTATCAAATACACCATCAGATTAAATCAGTACGGAGAAATGGATGACTTGCTTGATATGTTCAAGTATACCTTTCAGATTGTTCATTATTTAGAGAACTTGCCTTGTCCATTCTTTTCCATCAATGTATTGTGCATGGACCATATTAGCTTCCACATGGTACTTATATGTGCAGTATTAGATATTTAAGTTATACCACCTTAATCCTAATGTCTAATGTGCTGTTTTTTTATGTAACAAGTAATAACTATACAGAATTGATTTCAGAATTGTTCATCCAAGTATCTTGTTAGAGTTTCACTTACATATTAATTCACCCACAAAATGACTAGAAGAGCTGGAATAAAACAAGGTTATTCTCCAGGACTTCCCTTCGTCTCATATTATATCTCTTAAAATTTGTTTTTTGAAATAACCTAGTACAATTACTGTACATCGTAAACATTGGATCTTTGGGTTGATAGCATGTTTTGAACTTAAAGAATTTTCCTCTGAACTTGATGCGAGGACTATGACATCTAGGTGGTTTGCAAGTTGGAGGTGGTATCAATTCCGGCAATGCTATGAACTACATTGACGGAGGAGCAAGCCATGTTATAATTACATCAGTATGTTTCGACTATTATATACTAAAAAAATGCTCAATGTCGGTTGCAAGAGAAACCTTTATCATCTTAAATTAAGGTGATAAGCTCTGGTGACTTGGAGGAAAACGAATCAGTATTATTTCTCATAAATATTAAATAAAATCTTGAAATTAATGATTTCAGTAGATTAATTTCTTTACATTTTTCTTAATTAGGTGATAAGAATAAATGACCCTGACTTGAGGCATTTCAAGTAAAACTATACCAAAATTTACTAAATTCTGGTGATGTATGATCAATATTTTTTGTTATTTTCTTTTGCAGTATGTATTTAATAATGGACAAATGGAACTTGGGAGGCTTGAAGAACTTGTTCAACTTGTTGGAAAAGAGAGGCTTGTATTGGACCTTAGTTGCAGGAAGAAGGTAATTTTACAATTATTTGTAGAGAAAAGGAATTTAAACTCTGCTGAAAAGTAATCATCACATTTAAGTGTATTCTTAAAGTTGGAGGGATAATCATACTGTGCTTCTTGTTTTGTTTATAATTTATTTAGGTGACTGTAATATTAGGTTCCTTTTTTAGAATGATATATGCAATAAAATTGTTATGTAAAGTTTGTTATATTATAGTTAGCAACACAATTGGTCACACAAAAAACCAAAAATTATGAGTATGCCTGACATTACTTTTGAGTCAAAAGTTTTGACATATTCAATGAGATGGCATTCTCAATGGTTTTATATCTTGATAAGTTACCCTTGCATCAGTTCTCTTTCCCAAGTTCTTCCTTTTTTGTTTAAAGTATGACTGGTAGCAATCATACTTTTTTGCAGAATTAACGGTAATAATATCTTATGGTTTATTGGTGGGATGTTGGCAAGTGTTCAAGTAGTACTGTCAAGTTTAAAGTTCTTCCACATGTCCAATTTAGATGTCAGATTTACCAAACTTCTTGGTGCACTGGTTTTCTATTTAATATCTAACACACATACACACACATATGAAATTCCAAATCTTACGGGAAAATGTGTTACTTGCACAGCTTAATAGTCTGCTGCACATGAATTGAGTAAGAGCACGTGTAAGCAGCATTCATTCTTTCAAAATTTGATTTGAATATGTGACATGCATATTTTTCCCCTTGCAGAACCAAACTATGATGACAATATACTTCTTTAATTTATAAATTAACATTATGTTGTTGACTTGAATCTTCGATGGCAGGATGGTAAATACGCCGTTGTCACTGATAGGTGGCAGAAGTTTAGCGATGTCTATGTGAGCGAGGAAGTGTTAGATTTTCTTTCCACTTATGCCGATGAGTTTCTGGTTCACGGAGTCGATGTTGAAGGAAAAAAGTATATTTCTATATATCTTTGTGTTCTCCTCTTCAGTTTTGTTAGCTGTCTTCTCTTCTAATTGATGCAATCATGTAAACTGTTGCTACCGTACTCTCTTTATTATCCACCAGTGGAAATTAATGCGCATACGTTCCAGTGTTTTGCGGTTTGTCTAAAACTCCCTTTTTAAGGATTTGTTTGTTTTGACCCTTTTACATGCCTCCAACTTAATTTGTTATTTAATACTATAGTCAATAAAGTTTGTAAAAGTCTCATTTCAAGTAACTTAAATATTGCATTATGAATGGTCACCATGTTCCACTCTTTTTGTCATACAGTCTTCTCATTATGTGAAACGCTTATGTTTTGGTTGGACATATTTAAAAGCTACATTTAACAGATTCCTGTTTGATACATTTAGAAGGGTTTGGGATTGATGCTCAATAAAAATACGATAGTCTTCTGAACTTGTACCGTCACAATAAAAGTAAAAATTAAGACTTCCTAATACTTGGGCTTTACTAGCTTTCTGTAATGTGCTATAGCTGTTATCTGTAATTTTTTTACCAGCCCAGGAAAACATTGGTTACAATCTAGCTAGTTGAAGCTAGGATAAACACCAAGGGTTAGCCTGAGCAGTGCCAATCTGACAGGCAAACTGAGTGGCTTTTAGTTAGGTCCTGCTAATGCTTTATAATTTTATTTTAATAGCAAGAGAAGTGTGGAATTATAAAAGAAATAGTTGTCCTATTATTTAGATGTGCATCTGAATTCTATAGAGGGCTCAATATTTGATGCTAAGTCTACCATTGTGTCTATCTGATATTCATTCCTACTTTGTTGTAGGCTGGGAATTGACGAAGAGCTTGTAGCACTACTTGGCAAACACTCACCGGTGTGTAATATAAACTTTTGCTTCTACACATTTATTTTTATTTGTTTTTTCTCTTTAAATCGCAAGCACTAAAGTTGCTTAGACCTGCAACAGATTCTAGAGTAACATGATTTTGCTGCTTTGTGATTTTTTAAGTCTACCGATTTTTATTTAAATGTCATCCACGGCTGAACCCTGCGCCTTTGTTGGATTGATACCACTGCGATAGCTCTTAGATAGATAGCTTCTAATATATAGCTTTATTTGTCATGTCATGTATATAGCTTCATTTGTCCTGTCCGATCACATGATAGCTCTTTTATGCGAAAGCATTCTGAAACTTCTTGTGTCCCACAATTTCAAACTCTAAACATCTTTTTTTTTCTTGTTTAGTAATATGGATATTATGCATGTAACAACCTGGTTTGGCAATTTATGAAGGGTAAATTATCAAGGAAAGTAGCGAGCTGTGAGCGTCTTGATACTTATCTGCAATGATGAAGTTTGTATCAAGCATACTAATAATGCGAGCTATGAGCATGTTGATACTAATCTGCAATGACAAAGTCTGTATCAAGCATTACTACCAACACATGCTAATTTTTAGTTCTTTCTTTTGCATGCCAGATACCGGTTACATATGCTGGCGGTGTGACTGTAATGGATGACCTGGAGAGGATAAAAATTGCAGGAATGGGAAATGTAGATGTCACTGTGGGTAGTGCTTTAGATATTTTTGGTGGCAACTTGCGCTATAAAGATGTTGTAATTTGGCATGACAAGCAAACTTCTGTAGCAGTTTAAATGTTTTTAGTTTTAACCAGTGTTCTGATGTAGTAGGGAAATAAGAAAGCAAAATTGTAGCATTTTGGTCGTCGGAGTTTGGAATTTGCAGTTGCACTATGGTGGTCAAATATATTTCTGCAATTCAGAAAAATGGCTAATTACATAAAAAGGACAGCTACATATTGATGCCCCCATCACCTCATCAGAAAACTTCTGAAAAATGAAAGCAATGTGTGGCTGTCATGTAATGTGAGGCTAAATTATCTGCAACATTCATTCTTGTTAGATAATTATTGTCAAACTTTTAGCATCACCTTCGAGATTGATGCAAACACTGCATGTCTAAATACACACCAGGTATTACATAAAGACCTACTAGTCCTGTACTCCGATTTTATCCGAGAATTATCCAAATTCAATGACTTCGCTCCTGCCTGGTCTATCCGCTATCGGACTTTACAGAAAATGCCACAGCATTTTGGAACCTGCTGACAGAAACTCATCTCTGTAAGTAAAAGCAGGGAGATGGACAAAATGTGATGCCAAGAAGCTTTGAGAAAGAAAGTAAAAACTTCAGTTATAGTGATCGTTTATGAAGCTTTTACAGATATATCAAAAGAGCAGAGGAGAACAAAAGTGTTTGAACTGTGATGACAAGTAGTTACATGTGTCCCTAAAGAAGAGCCTTCAATGCTTGATAAACATATTATACACTGCATTCTTAATGTCTTATTTATAGCTCATATATGCTTCCAACATTCACATACAATAGTAGTCATGTAACGATGGTTCAAACATTAAAGGTCACTGAATACACGTACCTTGTTCTTCTTTTTCTTGTTTTCCTTCTTTGTAAGTGGCTCCATTCCATTAAGACAAACAAGGCTCTCTACATGACTGTAACATTGAGCATCAAACATTGCAGAGAAACGACTGGGAGTTGTGTCATAAGTACTCGGAGAATATAAGGCAAGACCTTCCCATGCCTCCACCACAAGCCCGCCATCAGTAAGGCACTTAGGCCGCCACAATCCTCCACCAACAATTGGCTGAGTGCTACGTTTTTTTATCCAATAATCACAACTCTCATCAAGTATATACACATCAACCAGGTTATTCGGGTCCATCCCAGGGGAATAGATAAGGAGAGCAACTGAATCCATGAATGTCATAGGATGCACTGATGTGCTTTGATTCTTTACGTGCATTGGATATGGAACCATCCTATGCTTTTCTGTACAAGGATCAATTGCTAACAGATTCTCAGTATCTGCGTCAATCCAATATGGCACACCTTTAACAATAAAGTTACAATTTGGTGAACGAGGGAGAAAGGGAGCAGATCTCTGAACTCGGTTCCAAGAATCCAGGTTAGCAGAATATATCTCAACCCTTGACAAAGATCTTCCTAGTCTCACCGGGACAATCCTAAAGATTTTAAAATCATTAGCATCAGCATTGAAACCCAGGCCTACAGATGGTATCCACAAATCATCATCAAAACATCCTCTGGTAGGGAGCAAGATTGGTTTGCAGCGCCTGATAGCCGGGTTCCATAAAACAGCAAACTGCTCCCACTCAACAAGATTTCCGGAATTTGAGTCCCTCCCATAATGAGATAAACAGACAATGCCATTAACGGAACCACAGAAAGCCATCTCATAAAAATACCTAGAGAACTCAAACCTTCTGGTATGATCAAATTTACGGGGCTGATTAGGTTCAACTTTAAGCTTAAAGAGTGTGCATGGGGACTCATTAATGCGCAAGAAAGACATGATTTCAGAAGTATAATTAGGTGCATAACCACGAAACAAAATGCCTTTGTTGATCGGGGCATTGCGAGTAAGATGCATGTGTATAAATTGAGGATCAACAGTAAGAGCTAGCCAAGACTTAGACACACACCTGAGCCTTATAAGATCTTTGACAGGAGTTCGACTGAGAATCTCAAGAATCAACTCATCTGGAACAAGTGTTCCAGTGAGTTTCTCAGACGATAAGATTGTAAACTGATGTTCATCAGCTCTTTCATTTTTCACCATTTTCAGAAACTTTAACATTTCAGAGTTCAGACAGCACAACACAATACCAGAGGATCCTTAGTACTCCTGCAAGTTATCGAAATTTACTTTATCATTTCTAATCTATCTACTTTATGCTAATGGAATGTGAACAGAAGACTAGAGAAGTCGATAGCTAAAGTGTTGAGAACACTTTCGAGTTGGTGCTGCTTCAACTTTATGTAAATCCAATGCATGATGTCCTATTGTCCTCTACTCGCCTTGCATTTTTTCTTCTCTACTAAGTTTTGAATATAGAGCATCACTATGTTGTACTTAACTGGTTTTGAGCATTACTATATTGTCGACCCAAATGCTCCAACTCACAAAAATCAAGGCTTACTGATATTTTGCCCATAATAGTTTTCCCGAATATATGCAAAAGTTCTCGTTATTAAAATAAATGCTCCAAGTATGTACTTAGGAGAGAGTAACTACTTAAATATTTAAATAGCATAATTATAAATTTATCCGATGTAAAATTTGACGTGTTCCATCATACTTTAACATAAACAATTAACAAAATGGTAAATAAGTACTCCCTCCGTCCCCCTCAATTCTTTACAGTGGGGGACGAGTGTTCGGCACGCACTTTAAAGCTCTTATTAAATGTAGTTGTATAATTTTTTTTAAAAATATTTTTTCTTTTAAATAAATATATAATGTTCAAACTTTTATACAAATAAGAAAAAATTTAAAAATAAATTACGGAAATATACTTTATAGTTGCATTAAAATGCGTGTCAAGAATGTGAAAAAACTGTAAAGAAATGAGAGGGACAGAGGTAGTAAGTGTGATGGGGAGAATTTGGTATAATAATATTTTGGAGGTTTGCTGAAATCACGTAGCAAAATATGATTATTTTTTTAGGAACGCAAAGAACACGGAATGGATTTTGATGAATGTTGTAGTTAATCTTGTTCGTTGATTCAAAGAATGTCAGAGAGAAAATGTTTTTCTCCCTTATTTCAGACTATTGATTATCCGTAAATAAGAGGGCTACGTAACCTTTTATAGGGTTTAAGCCACACATAGTTCTTGGAGGACAAGTTACCTAGACGGGCTAGGGTTTGACCCGATCCATCAAAGCCCAGGTTCGTTGACCATTGGATAGTTCGTAGAAAGCCCATATTATTCCATGGCCCAAGCCCAATTAGGCTATAATAGGTTGTCATGGCATTAGGCGAAGATATCTCGTTGGTGAGGCAAGAGAACACCTAGAGACGTCACATGCGACCCCTTAGATTCTGGTCATGTGATATGGACCCATAAATATGTAAGTAGTGCTGACCTCGATGAGGCCCTTCCAAGCGTAATATAGTCCTGCAAAATTTCCATGATGTGCCCCAATAGGGTCACGTAGTCATATATTATTGTAGTTATATCCCTTGTGCAGGTGACTTATGAGTAAAGACTCCCACTTGTCTCTTCAAGTCTCTTTACACTATGAGGTGAAAACTCCCCTCCTGTTAATATGAGGGTATGACAACCCTACTGTTTATGTGGAGGCATCCCTGTGCACCTAGTAATATAATGGTACGACTCCTCTTATTGATATATCCCCACGTGCCAGCTAGTGAGGTCTTGGTCAATATAGCGGTACATAATCTCTGGTCAATAATACCGGTACAAGAGTTCAACTTTACTTTCAGATCCAATTATTTTAGCCCAATAATTATAACAATTCCTGTTATGGGTCTGTTTAGAACCCATATCAGTTTTCGAGTATAACCAGTAAGTAAAGTGGCACAAATAAAAATTTATAATGACTAAATTAACACAAAATTAAAATTAAGATCAAGATGAACATTAAATGATAGCTCTGAATCTAATTCATAGTTTACACATTTCACAATTATAACGACTCGTGTATTCTTATTTATTATTTTGTACTTGGAGGTGTAATAAAAGTTTAAGTAAATAAATAAAAGTTGTGTATTGATTTTGGCAGCGGTTGTTGATTGTTATTTAATTATTTATGATTTGTTGATATGTGGGATTTGAATTATGTGATTTATTGGTGAGTTATATGATTTTATTTCGCTTGTAAAAGTAATTTTATTGTAATTTTAATTCCATAAATCTTTGAGTTATCTTTAAAATTGGTTTTCTAATTTTATAATTTCAATAATTATTTTTAGGACTTTATAAAATTGAGAAATCCATATTTTGTTAATTATTCATTTTTAAATAATTTTCTGAGTGTGCTAAATGCTAAATCCATATTTAATTATGGGAATCTTTAAAAATTAGGAAACTTATATTTTATTAAATTCATATTATTCTGAGAATTTTAAAATTATTTTGGAAATTTTCGGGAGCTGTTTTAACCGCGCGTTGTTTCGTTAATTGTTAAAAAGCGGGCATAAAGTGTGTTTTAAAGATTATTTTAAAATTTTGAAAATTACATTTTTTATTCTCTTCTGGATATTTATAAAATATTAAGATGATTTTCATGATTTTCTGGTGTCATTTTAATATCGCGATGGTTCGATAAGTGCAATTTTCGGTCCCCGGATAATATTTGGACACGTGTCAATTTCATATATAAATGAATTAACACGTATCCTTTAATTGGTGATACGTGTCCAAGCCTCAATTTTTCCCTTCTGTTATTTCCTAATCGAGCTCTGTTCTTCTCTCTGGAAATCGAAGCAGTCTCTCTCTCTCCTCCTCGAAATCTCTCTTCTCTGTTACTTCCTTCTCTTCCTTCTCTTCGTTTCTTTTCTCTCCCTGTTTCTTCCTGTTTCGCCGCCGCCGCCGTGCTTCTCGGTGAGTTGGCCGCCGGAGTTTCTGGTGGTGTTGTGGTTTGTGCTGCTGTGTATGTATATGTGAACGTGTGTGTGTGTTCGTGTGAACGTGTGTGTGTGGTCGTGGTTGTATCTGTGTTTTTCCGGTGGTGTTGCCGCCCCTGTGTCTTCAAGCTTTGGTTTGGTTTGGTTCTGTGTGTGCAGCGCGTGTTATACGCGTGTGTTGGTGATGAAATTTTAATTATTTTATTATTATTCTGCAGGAAATTATCTTGAATAATATTTGTGATATGGATATTTGGTTGGGGGAAATTATTTTTAATCGGTGAAATTTTCGGTTGGAATCCGAATTGCTGGGTACCCCGAGAATTTTGCTGCCGTGCCGCGATGACTTGTTACGAGCGGACGGTGGACGGTGATGACGATGTTCTGAGTCCTAAATTTTATAAATAAATAAAATGATTTTTCGTAAAATATTTTTGGACTTAAATAATTAATTGTGATTGGTGTTGGGATGTAAGTTGTATAAAAGGATGAAGTAATATTGTGAATTGTGTGATTGATGACGTCGATTGTAATCGACGGGTAGTTTTATAAATAAATAAAGTGCTGCCAAAATTTCCTAAAAATATATATGTATTTATACGTGTTACCCTAACAATATTTCCGACTACGTGACTATGTGATTACGGGTTTATGTGTATAATATTGATACGAGTCGGGTTATCGGATTGAGTTGTTAGAATTTGAGGATATCAAGCATGTCGGTGTAACTGATTAGGGTATTCTGTATTTGTAGATTCCGAGCGAGTTTTCTCAGGACTAAAGTCAGCGTGAAAGCTACTTAGGGTTTTGTAAAGCGTTGCAAGGCAAGTACCCCTAACCATTCTTTTATGGTTCAGTATATATGAATAACTAAATGTTTTACTATCGTAATGGAACAGAAACATTTTAAGTTATGTATCCCCTGTATTTGAAAATGTTGTTTAAAATTGTGTTTTGGGGAAAAGTAACTTCTGAAAACACCTATCTCTAAACGTGATTTAAATGAAAAGAGGATTTGAATAGGGTGCTGTGATAGAATGGATTTTGAAAAGAGATACGTAAAAGTGATGATTTTGAAAACTGGATTAAAACGATCAGATATGGGATACGTTGGGGCTAGAGTTGGCCTATTGAGTTGGCGTAAGAGGCTAATTCGGTTGCGCGCATTGTATAACCGATTAGTCCAGCAGGTCAGAGACCTAGCTAGTCTCTGAGTTCCGGAACAGGTAATTGAAATGGCAGATGGAGCCATGAATAAGATGGCAGTTGGAGCCATCTAGTATTGATAGCCTGATCAGCTGTCTTCACATATCCATACGTATCTGATTTGGATTTTGTGATTCCCGTAAGAGTACGGGTAGTTGATACAGTGATTTTATAAGAGTGACTAGTATGCTAAAATTGGACTCTGATATTTTTACAGCACACTGCTACGTTGTTTTAATGAAGCATGCTAGTTAATGATATCCAGTTTTTCTCTAAATTTTGTTGTATAATGTTGATATCATGATTACAGTTCTGTTCCTATTATTGTTGCATTACTGATTTATCCTGTTATTCATATTTTGGTACTGCTGAGCGATTATGCTCACCCTTGCAAACTGTTATGTATATTTCGCAGATGCCTAGAAGATCAGTCAGACCGACCTATGTACCCGCCTCTACTGGACCCGGCTCCTCTGAGGTAGTTTGTGTCAGACCATGAGGTCTGAGGAGTTGCTGAATAAAGCTAGTGTATCTTAGATGTTAAATAAAGAGTTTGTAATAATGAGAACCTGAATTATACTTGAACCCGGATCGGATCTTGGTTCGGGGTCAAGTTAGTATATTTTAATAATAATTCTGTTGTTTATATTTTTGGTAATTATGTTTAGTGACGTCAACTCCTGACCCCGGGGTTGAGGCCGTCACAGTTAGTATCAGAGCTACAGGTTCAAGTCCCTGATTCAGGTTAAGGATTGTGTTGAGTAGGTGATAGCGTGAGTCTTTAAGTGTGAGTCAGCAACTCATATAGAGGAGCAAACCTTTAGAGTCAGTCGAGGGTTCCGACGGCGTTACCCTGACATCTATTAAATGTTTTGATAGAATTGCCTTGACCTGGTTGTGTCTTGCCTGTATATTTATTATGTTGGCAGTGGCCTATTGCGATTTCGAGTTCTCCATCTCGGGCTTCTGATTCGGAGAAACCCCTTGATGCTGTTACTGAGGAGACCCCTATGCCTCCTCCCCCAGTTCTTTCTTTTGTGCCTCGAGACATCCCTGGATCTGGTCCTCGTCCCCGTTGGGTACGTAGGTATGTGTCTGCTGTCAGGGATTTTCCTCCTGGATGCGGTCCCAGTTCTTCCATGATGAGACCTCCGGTACCTCCTGTGGCCCCTAGTGGTACTTCTTCACCGATCCCTTATCATGTCCATAGGGCGGTGAATACTTCTTTTATCAGAGATCAGAGTCCAGAGTTTGCTGCCCAGTTGGACCAGGTACCTATTGCACCATTTCAGGGTATTTCTGCCCCTTCCCCTGAGGTGCGAGCCCGTGTGCGAGTATTGACCCAGATGGCTGTAGAGAGGGCTAGATCTGTTGACCGTTTCATTAGTTCAGAGTTCAGAGCTGTGCAGTATCAGGACCTAGTGAACTGGCTAGTGTTTGAGCTAGGTTCCATTGGTGGCAGTGGTAGTGGCTAGTCAGAGCTGCTATAGAGGGATGCAGAGCTCAGAGTGACTTCTAGGAGTTCTGTGGTTGTTTTCCTTATATATGTACATTATGTTGTGATAGTTTGTAGTAGGTGAGGCTGTTATGACAGCCAATTTTGGTGTGTATTCGGATGGTTCTTTTTAGTTGGATTTTCAGTTGTACTAGTGGATTCTGTTGGTTATTGTATTCCAACTGCTTTATCTTATTGTTCAGTTTACATATATATATTGTGTGTTGCTATTATTGTTGTTATTATTATTGTTTCTGTTGTTGGCATTTTTGGATCATAATCATTCACTCAGGACGGATCCAATTTTAATGAGGGATGAGAATATTGTCTTAGTGGCAACGCTCTCCTGATTACATAAACATAAAGTGTTGGAGCAATCCATTTTATTATATATGACTGTTATGTTTCAGGAGATGCCACCAAAGAGAAATTTTCAGCCCAATAACGGGTCTGCTGGGGATCCTTCCGTGAGTGACATGGTGAATTTGTTGCGTTAGCAGTCTGTACAGCTGGCCCAACAACAACAACAATTCCAGCAGCAACATCAACAATTGCAACAACAACAACAACAACAGCAACAACAGCTCATACAACAACAACAGCAAATCCAACAGCAGCAACTACAAATCCAGCAGCAGCATGAGATAAGAGGGGCAAATCAGGATGTTAGTTTTAAGTCTTTCCAAGTAGTGAAGCCCCTAGAGTTTAAGGGAGAGGTAGATCCTGTTGCTGCCAGGATATGGTTAAAGAGATGGAAAAGGCGTTTGCGCTCACCAAGGTGAGTGAGAATTTAAAGACTGATTATGCTAGTTATTTTCTAAGGAATGATTCGAACTATTGGTGGGAATTTACGCGAGCCCAAGAAGGAGAAGGTCCAGTACCATGGACCAGATTTACCGATTTATTTTTGGAGAAATACTTTCCAGATTGTCTCCAAACTCAAATGGAAGTGGAATTTTTGGAATTGAAACAAGGGGATAAAAGTGTCACGGAATATGAGGCAAAGTTTACGGAGTTGGCCCGTATAGCACCAGAATATGTGAGTTCAGAAGCTCAACGGGTGAAGCGGTTTCAGCAGGGGTTGAAGCCAGAAATAAGGAGTGGAGTTGTAGCCTTACAACTCAAGACATATACTTCGGTAGTTTAGGCTACCCTAGTGATAGAAAGTGATCAGAAATTAGTTGCAAAGGAGCAGGGTGAGAAGAAAAGAAAATTTGAAAGTGGACCTGCTAGATCAGAGGCAGGAATAGCGAGTCGGAAGTTTCAGCGTTGGTTTGGAAGGAATAAGAATAAGAGGTTCAAGTGGCAGGATGTTCCTCAGGCGAAACCCGATACTACTTCAGTTAACTCTACCCCGACGAGAATGAGTAAGCCAGTGACAGATTGTAAGATATGTGGGAAAAAGCATAGTGGACAGTGCCGAGAGAATGTTAATTATTTTAGGTGTGGACAGAAAGGTCACTATTCCACGGAATGTAAGTCTGAGATTCAAGGAGTTACTTGTTTTAGTTGCGGCAAAGTGGGACACATAGCTAGGAATTGCAAGTCAGTGACCCAAGGTAATGCGGGAAGGAGTGTGTCTCAAGGACCAGCAACCAGTACGGCGAGAGCTAGGACTTTTAAGATGACCTAGAAGTCTCCAGTTCATGACTCTGATGTGGTTGCAGGTACGCTTATTCTTAATTTCGTACCTGTTAACGTTTTGTTTGATTCGGGAGCGTCCAAATCTTTTATATCTGTGAATTGTATGAATAAAATGCAGTTGATGTTAGAAGACTTAGACGAACCTCTAACTATAGAAATGGCTAATAAAGATAGAGTACCTGTAAAGCAATTTTGTACTAGTTGTTCCCTAGAGATTTCAGGATATATGTTCTCTGTTGACTTAATACCCTTCGAGTTGGGAGACTTTGATGTTATTTTAGGTATAGATTGGTTGTCTCGATATAGGGCAACTATTGATTGTAAGAAAAAGAGAGTTGTTCTGTACACTTCATATAATAGAAGGATCAGTTACCAAGGGCAGAGGCAAGATAGGAAGTTTCTCTCAGTAATGCAAGCAAGAAGATTGCTGAGACAAGGATGTGAAGCGTACTTGGCACATGTAGTGGATACGAAGAAAGAGACCTCTATTTTGGATGACATCCCTATAGTAAGAGAATTCCCTGACGTTTTTCCAGAAGAATTACCAGGATTGCCACCTGATCGTGAGATAGAGTTTTCCATTGACTTGATACCTAGAGCTGAACCAGTTTCTAAGGCTCCATACAGAATGGCCCCGATGGAAATGAAAGAATTGGCTAAGCAACTTCAGGAGTTATTGGATAAAGGAGTTATTCGACCCAGTGTTTCCCCATGGGGTGCTCCAGTGTTATTTGTGAAGAAAAAGGATGGAAGTATGAGATTGTGTATTGATTACAGAGAGCTGAACAAGTTGACGATAAAGAATAAATATCCTTTGCCGCGAATCGATGATTTGTTTGATCAGCTTAAGGGAGCATGTTACTTTTCAAAGATCGACTTAAGGTCTGGCTACCACCAATTGAAGATAAAGCTCGAGGATATCCCCAAGACTGCATTTCGAACAAGGTATGGCCATTACGAGTTTCTAGTAATGTCGTTTGGATTGACGAATGCGTCGGCGGCTTTCATGGATTTGATGAATAGGGTATACAAGGAGTATCTGGATAAGTTTATTATTGTATTTATTGATGACATCCTCATATATTCGAAGAATCCAGAAGATCGCGCAGTGCATCTACAGATTGCCCTACAGAAGTTAAGAGAAAAGCAATTGTATGCTAAGTTTTCTAAGTGTGAGTTATGCCTGACGGAAGTACATTTTCTTGGACATGTGGTGAGTAAGGAAGGTATCAAAGTAGACCCGGTAAAGATTGAAGCCGTATCAAAATGGGAGCAACCGAAAACACCAACGGAAATAAGAAGTTTTCTTGGATTAGCAGGATATTATCGAAGGTTTGTGAAAGATTTCTCAAAAATTGCATCCCCACTAACCAAGTTGACCGGAAAGAATGAGAAATTCGTTTGGACGGAAAAGTGTAAAGAGAGTTTCCAGGAGTTAAAACGAAGGCTAGTGACGGCTCCAGTGTTAGCATTGCCAGATGAGACGGGAAACTTTGTAATTTATAGTGATGCTTCTTTGAAAGGATTGGGATGTGTGTTAATGCAGCATAACAAAGTGATTGCGTATGCCTCCAGACAACTAAAGCCTCACGAGCAGAAATATCCAGTTCATGACCTTGAATGGGCGGCTATAGTATTTGCTTTAAAGTTATGGCGTCACTACTTGTATGGCGAGAAATGCGACATTTATACAGACCATAAGAGCCTGAAGTACATATTCACGCAGAAAGATCTGAACATGAGGCAGAGAAGGTGGTTAGAGTTGATTAAGGACTATGATTGTTCGATTAATTATCACACAGGTAAAGCCAATGTAGTGGCTGATGCCTTAAGTAGGAAGGAAAGGTTGAATATGGTTAAGATTGCGGAGGAATTGGCACGAGATTTAGAAAGAATGGAAATTGAAATTCGAGGATCTAACGGAAGTCAAGAGCAACTATATGAAATTACTTTCCAGCCAGCATCAATGGAAAAGATTAGAAGATGTCAAGAAGGAGTTATGGAACAAGAGTTGGATACTTTGACAGGAGAAGAGTTGTGCACTCAAAAAGATAGTCAAGGTTTGTATAGATTTTCGTCCAGAGTTTGGATTCCTAATGTAACAGAATTGAAGAACGAAGTATTGCAAGAAGCTCATAACTCTAGGTTTTCTATCCACCCAGGTAGTACCAAGATGTACCAGGATTTGAAGAGAAATTTTTGGTGGCCAGGAATGAAGAAGGATATTGCCAATTGGGTAAGTAAGTGTCACGTGTGTCAGGCGGTAAAAGCAGAGCATCAGCGGCCGAGTGGATTGTTACAACCTTTGGAGATTCCTCAGTGGAAATGGGAAGAGATTGCTATGGATTTTGTAGTAGGATTGCCAAAGACGAGAGCGAGTCATGATGCTATTTGGGTAATCATTGATAGATTGACTAAGTCGGGGCATTTCCTTCCGATTAATGAGAGGTATTCGTTGGAAAGGCTAGTTAAGTTATGCTTGGATGAGATAGTTACCAAACATGGAGTTCCTGTTTCTATAGTGTCGGATCGAGATCCGAGATTTAATTCCAGGTTCTGGACTAAATTCCAAGAGTGCCTGGGAACGAAATTGAATATGAGCACCGCTTATCATCCTCAGACGGATGGCCAAAGTGAGAGCACGATTCAGACCATAGAGGATATGTTGAGAGTCTGTGTTCTAGATTATAAGGGTAATTGGGACGAGCACCTACCTTTGATTGAGTTCTCGTATAACCATGCCAGTATAGGGATGCCACCTTATGAAGCTTTGTATGGACGAAAGTGTAGGTCACCATTGTAGTGGGATGAGGTAGGAGAAAAGAAAGTGTTAGGCCCTGAGTTGGTTCAGCAGACTAGAGATGCCATAGTGTTGATTCAGAAAAGATTGGAAGCAGCTCAAGATAGACAAAGAAAATACGCAGATTTACATAGGAAAGACATGGACTTTGAGATAGGAGCTTTGGTGTTACTAAAAGTATCGCCTTGGAAAGGGTTAATACGATTTCGTCAGAAGGGTAAACTCAGCCCTAGATTCATAGGACCCTTTGAGGTTTTGAAGAAAGTGGGAAAGGTCGCTTATGAGATAGCGTTACCACCGCAGTGGCAGCACATTCATAATGTGTTCCATGTGTCTATGTTGAAACCCTACGTCCCTAATTCGAATCAAGTCATAGAATACGAACCGATTGAGCTTCAACCAGATTTGTCTTCTGTGGAACAACCGGCCCAAATTTTAGACCGTAAAGAACGAGTCCTTAGGAATAAATCGATTCCTATAGTAAAAGTTTTGTGGAGAAATCCTCGAATAGAAGAGTCTACTTGGGAATTGGAGTCAGACATGCTTGATAAATATCCTCATTTGTTTAGTTGAATTAGATTCTGGGGACAGAATCTTTTTAAGGGGGAAAGAATGTAATGACTCGTGTATTCTTATTTATTATTTTGTACTTGGAGGTGTAATAAAAGTTTAAGTAAATAAATAAAAGTTGTGTATTAATTTTGGCAGCGGTTGTTGATTGTTATTTAATTATTTATGATTTGTTGATATGTGGGATTTGAATTATGTGATTTATTGGTGAGTTATATGATTTTATTTCGCTTGTAAAAGTAATTTTATTGTAATTTTAATTCCATAAATCTTTGAGTTGTCTTTAAAATTGGTTTTCTAATTTTATAATTTCAATAATTATTTTTAGGACTTTATAAAATTGAGAAATCCATATTTTGTTAATTATTCATTTTTAAATGATTTTTCTGAATGCGCTAAATGCTAAATCCATATTTAATTATGGGAATCTTTAAAAATTAGGAAACTTATATTTTATTAAATTCATATTATTCTGAGAATTTTAAAATTATTTTGAAAATTTTCGGAAGCTGTTTTAACCGCGCGTTGTTTCGTTAATTGTTAAAAAGCGGGCATAAAGTGTGTTTTAAAGATTATTTTAAAATTTCGAAAATTACATTTTTTATTCTCTTCTGGATATTTATAAAATATTAAGATGATTTTCATGATTTTCTGGTGTCATTTTAATATCGCGATGGTTCGATAAGTGCAATTTTCGGTCCCCGGATAATATTTGGACACGTGTCAATTTCATATATAAATGAATTGACACGTATCCTTTAATTGGTGATACGTGTCCAAGCCTCAATTTTTCCCTTCTGTTATTTCCTAATCGAGCTCTGTTCTTCTCTCTGGAAATCGAAGCAGTCTCTCTCTCTCCTCCTCGAAATCTCTCTTCTCTGTTACTTCCTTCTCTTCCTTCTCTTCGTTTCTTTTCTCTCCCTGTTTCTTCCTGTTTCGCCGCCGCCGCCGTGCTTCTCGGTGAGTTGGCCGCCGGAGTTTCTGGTGGTGTTGTGGTTTGTGCTGCTGTGTATGTATATGTGAACGTGTGTGTGTGTTCGTGTGAACGTGTGTGTGTGGTCGTGGTTGTATCTGTGTTTTTCCGGTGGTGTTGCCGCCCCTGTGTCTTCAAGCTTTGGTTTGGTTTGGTTCTGTGTGTGCAGCGCGTGTTATACGCGTGTGTTGGTGATGAAATTTTAATTATTTTATTATTATTCTGCAGGAAATTATCTTGAATAATATTTGTGATATGGATATTTGGTTGGGGGAAATTATTTTTAATCGGTGAAATTTTCGGTTGGAATCCGAATTGCTGGGTACCCCGAGAATTTTGCTGCCGTGCCGCGATGACTTGTTACGAGCGGACGGTGGACGGTGATGACGATGTTCTGAGTCCTAAATTTTATAAATAAATAAAATGATTTTTCGTAAAATATTTTTGGACTTAAATAATTAATTGTGATTGGTGTTGGGATGTAAGTTGTATAAAAGGATGAAGTAATATTGTGAATTGTGTGATTGATGACGTCGATTGTAATCGACGGGTAGTTTTATAAATAAATAAAGTGCTGCCAAAATTTCCTAAAAATATATATGTATTTATACGTGTTACCCTAACAATATTTCCGACTACGTGACTATGTATTACGGGTTTATGTGTATAATATTGATACGAGTCGGGTTATCGGATTGAGTTGTTAGAATTTGAGGATATCAAGCATGTCGGTGTAACTGATTAGGGTATTCTGTATTTGTAGATTCCGAGCGAGTTTTCTCAGGACTAAAGTCAGCGTGAAAGCTACTTAGGGTTTTGTAAAGCGTTGCAAGGCAAGTACCCCTGACCATTCTTTTATGGTTCAGTATATATGAATAACTAAATGTTTTACTATCGTAATGGAACAGAAACATTTTAAGTTATGTATCCCCTGTATTTGAAAACGTTGTTTAAAATTGTGTTTTGGGGAAAAGTAACTTCTGAAAACACCTATCTCTAAACGTGATTTAAATGAAAAGAGGATTTGAATAGTGTGCTGTGATAGAATGGATTTTGAAAAGAGATAGGTAAAAGTGATGATTTTGAAAACTGGATTAAAACGATCAGATATGGGATACGTTGGGGCCAGAGTAGGCCTATTGAGTTGGCGTAAGAGGCTAATTCGGTTGCGCGCATTGTATAACCGATTAGTCCAGCAGGTCAGAGACCTAGCTAGTCTCTGAGTTCCGGAACAGGTAATTGAAATGGCAGATGGAGCCATGAATAAGATGACAGTTGGAGCCGTATAGTGTTGATGGCCTGATCAGCTGTCTTCACATATCTATACGTATCTGATTTGGATTTTGTGATTCCCGTAAGAGTACGGGTAGTTGATACAGTGATTTATAAGAGTGACTAGTATGCTAAAATTGGACTCTGGTGTTTTTACAGCACACTGCTACGTTGTTTTAATGAAGCATGCTAGTTAATGATATCCAGTTTTTCTCTAAATTTTGTTGTATAATGTTGATATCATGATTACAGTTATGTTCCTATTATTGTTGCATTACTGATTTATCCTGTTATTCATATTTTGGTACTGCTGAGCGATTATGCTCACCCTTGCAAACTGTTATGTATATTTCGCAGATGCCTAGAAGATCAGTCAGACCGACCTATGTTCCCGCCCCTACTGGACCCGGCTCCTCTGAGGTAGTTTGTGTCAGACCATGAGGTCTGTGGAGTTGCTGAATAAAGCTAGTGTGTCTTAGATGTTAAATAAAGAATCTGTAATAACGAGAACCTGAATTATACTTGAACCTGGATCGGATCTTGGTTCGGGGTCAAGTTAGTATATTTTAATAATAATTCTGTTGTTTATATTTTTGGTAATTGTGTTTAGTGACGTCAACTCCTGACCTAGGGGTTGAGGCCGTCACAACAATCTTTTCCAATGGTAATTGGGCATCAATAGCGATTCAGACGAAAAGAGTGATGGAAACTATTGTGTTGCTTGTTGATCATAATTACTCCCTCCATCCCTCCCAAATGTTTACATTTGGATTGACTACGGAGTTTAAGAAAAATGATAAAGTTGTGGAAAAAAATTAAAAAAGTGAGTAATAGGTATAGTGGAGAGAAGTAATGGATGTAGTTGTTTTAAAGATTATTAAAAAAAATATTTTTGGAAAAATTTTAAATGTAAACAATTGGAAGGAATATCCCAAAAATAAAAGTGTAAACAAATGGGAGGGACGGGGGGAGTACAAAATATCTATAAAGTATATATATGTGTTTAAAAACTAGAAAGGGTGTGTTAATTTGCCTCAACACGTGAAACGATAATTTTTGGTTTGCCTTTTGGTACATTTTCGGTGAAGACTCCTCGTCGAGATAATTTTATAATGATAATATTTAAAGGGGTACAGTCTACAATAATCGTTTGTTGTACACTGTTTGCTAACAAACGGTTTGTAGATTGTTGGATGAGAAATAAAAGGCTGGCATAACAAACGGACCGCGGAAATTGTCCGCGGTTGGGAAGGATGGACCACGGTTGGTATTGTTCCCTTATCCCCAGCATTTCAACACTCCCTCATTTCACCACACAAAAACACTCAAATCTCCAAAAAAACTCTACTCTCCAAGTTTACATTTTAGGCGATTTTGGGGCATTTTTATCAAGAAATTCAAGTACTTTTGTCAATTTAAAGTATATTTCTTCTCTTCAATTTCAATTTTTCATGACAGATAATTTATTTGCTCGTATGTTTCGTCATAAACGTAAAAAAAGAAGAAGAGGGTATTGACATATTTTACATCTTGATGATTTACATACTAGTGAAGAACCTAAAACTCCTATATTTGTTGAAGATGATGAATTTGTAGATAAAAATGAGGAATTTATTAATTTAGATGACGATTTGGTTGATGTTGAAGATAAAAATGATGAAAATGAGCTTGAAAATGATAATGATAATGTTGAGGGTGAGGATGAAGATGATAATGTAGAGGATGCAAATATGTACGAAAATGTTGATGGGGGAGGAGTTCCATATTTGAATCAATTTTTTCAAAGTGTGGATGAGACTGGTCATTTTTTTAGGACTTATGCTTTAAGAAATGAATTTGCTATTAAAATTCAAGCGAGCCATCGTAACGAAGACAACGAGGGTCGTTTATATATTTGTAGGCTTTATGGAAAAAGTGTTGTCGCTGGGAGTAGTAAAAATAAACGGCGTAGAGAGTTTCTTCCAAAAAGTGAGTGCAAGGTGAGGATGTATGTCAATTATAAAAAAACGTCTTTGGGAGATAACTAGACTTTGAGTTGGTTCACAACCACGGTCTTGTTTCCTCTAATAAGATGAATTTGGTACAACGCGAAAGACATGTAAACACCGCTACCCGTAGTTTGATTAAAACTCTTTATGATTCGGGGGTTCGTAATTGTCAAGTAATGAATGTGGTTGGTAACATTCATGGAGGTAATGATAAAGTTGGTTTCAATGTTCAACATGTTAGGAATGTGATAATAGACGAGAGGAAGACAAGGTTTGATATTAGTGATGTCCAAACGGGGTTGGACTTGTTGCATAGGTTGAATGAAGAAAGTGGTTCTAAATAGTTTATTAGGACCGAAGTTGATAAAGAGAATTGTGTGAAGTGTTTAGTATGGATTGATCTAAGATGTTTAATGGCCTGCCAAAATTTTGGCGATGTTGTGGTTTTTGATACCACTTATCGGACAAATAGATATGCAATGTCATTTGTCCCATTTACCGGAATCAATCATCATTATCAATAAGTGATTTTCAGATTCGCATTGATGCGGGATGAACACAAATACAATCAACATTAAACATGAATTAAATAACAAATATTTCGAATTAAATAATAAAAAAATTTGAATTAAATTACCATAAAAACAACAAATACAAATACAAACAAATACAAATAAATTCGAATTAACAAATAAATTTGAATTTCCAACAAAATTGACATTAAAAAATTACAAATTTCGAATGAAATTATCATCAAAACAATAAATATTAATTCATTCGAATTACTAAATAAATTTGAATTATCAAATAAATTCGAATTACTAAATAAATTTGAATTACCAAAAAATTGGATTTACTAAATAAATAATAACAAAATTCGAATTGAATATTAATAAATTTAAAATTAATTTTCAATTTTAGTTTAGTTACCAAATAATTTCTAAAATTCCTACGTATTATGCCCTAAATTCAAAACCATAAATCAACCCTAATTTTCGGATACAAATAATACGAGGGAGTTAATCGAAGCAAAAATTCTAAGAATCAATTACGAAGCAACCCTATTATTCAATTACGAGGGATTAATGGAACAAACTATCATTTAATGAACAACAATCACCATGTAATCATATCATATAAACAACAAAAAATAAAGAATTCAAATTGGTAACGAAAAAAGGATAGATTACATATTTGTAATTACGAAGACGGACAGAATTCAAAATGTTAACGGACCTCGAATCATCACCTCTGATTTTGTTACTAATAGAGTCTATGTGCTTGAGTCGGAGTTTTAGTTTGTGTTTTCTGTCTTTGTTTTTAGTTTGTGATTTCTGTATTTTACTGTTGCGTTGCTGGGTAAGGGCAAAAGAAAAACGACCCCAACCGCGAAACTTGTCCGCGGTCCGTGTTAGAGGGCATTTTGGTCATTAAACCGGATCGCGGACAATGTTAGCGCCCCCCTTATATTTATTTTAATCCCAGCCTTCTGATGAAACATCCAAAACAACCGTCTCTGGCAACCGTTTGTCAGAGACCGGTCCCCTATTTTAAATTATAAACGTGATTAAGTTATTTAAATTTTTTCTTGAATTGGGTCTGTTCGGGTCATAGAGTCCGGGTATTCAAAATGGATCTCAAATATCATGTGTTGTGATCTGATTGACTATAAATTAATTAATAATAATAAAATTTATGCATTCACATAAATTTCATTAATAAAAACATCCCAAATTGTTAAGTCACGAATATCAGATCATTTTGGAATAAAATTTTAATATCCGGTTTAACGAGTTTCGTTAAAACACTTAACAATGATTATCTGATTGCAAATTTTAAATTAAATAGTGCAATTAATTGACGGGATTTTTTCAGTTCAATGACCTAGTTGCTGACCTGTAACTGAGTTCAATGAAGATTTTTTTTTTGACTAATTTGCCTTATATGTCTTACAATTAAGTATATGTCCTAACAAATCTCGGAGTGAGCGAAAATCGAACCCAGAACCTGGGACGATAAGAGATAAGTAGTTAACCACTTGAGCTATCTCTATCACTCTCGAGTTCAATGAAGATTAAGTCATTTAACCCCTTTGAATTTTGTACGATCCCTAAATTCGGTGTTGTTACAATGTTTGGTTTAAGGTAAGAGCGGAGTTTTCTTTCAATTTTAAAATTACAACATGCGTGAATAAGATTATAAACTACTTGACTTGTAGAGGTAGATCACGTATGAGTAAGATAATTAATAAAAAAAATCTAAAGTGTTCCACTTACCTCGGGAAGAAAGTGGCTATCGCATACTCCATCTATTTAAGTCACTTAATTTTTCTGCATTTTTAAATACTTTAATCGTATAATTAAAATAATTATTTTTAAAATTTTCTGTTTCTAAATAAAAATTTAAAAATAATAATTTTTAGTACGCAGCATCTTGATATGCGAAACAGAGGGAGTACAATGTTAACGGAACAGATTCTGCTCTATACTCCATTTAGAAAAGATCAGTTGGCCAGTATACATGTATGATATTTCTTACTTCTCAAAGCACAATTCTGCATTACTGTATATTTTTTTTGGAAAACTATGGCATAACCGCATAAGTACAAAAAATAAACATATATATTGGTTTTTGTTCTCTTCTCAACCAGTACCGAAAAACAAGGTCAAAAGGCATTATAAATTTGCCTTTTAAATCGATGTTCAAAAGTCTGAAGTTCATCTGTGCTCTAAACATTATCGGTGGCATCTCTTTGCTGTTCTTCAGTGCTCACTCCAGAGGCCAATCTCTCAGCTGCCAACCGCTCTTCCAATGCTCTAGCACCCCTTTCCCTGCAGTTTAGAAAGGAACAACTCTATGATGCTATAATGGTGTTTTAAGTACAAATCTGTTGTGGCAAATTACATGTTCAGAACAATTAGCCAAAAAAAAGGTCAACAAGAGAGTCACAGCTTGCTACCATATTCTAGTTGTATTGTTGCTAGTAACCAGACTCAGATAGGCAATAACCTTGAAGATTACTAAAAAGATCAAGTTAAACATCCCTCCTAAATAGTGGGAGCAAAATGACTTGCAAATATTTCTATGAAGAGAGAAACTACATGAAACAAGCAAAAGTCCAGAAAATGATACTTGGTTAGTTGGTTATATATAATGAGGCAACCAAATTAAGAAAATGCAAGGCTTATCCTATGATATTCCTCTCCTCTTGGTAATAATAGGTTGAGGCTTTAAGCCTCTATGTAGAGAGGGGGTGTCGGTATTTAAATTTATGTAACTGCCTTTGGCCCTTTACCAAAAAGAAATTACAAATGCAAAGAGACAGATTGTTATTTCTAAACCGTGCATGATACAATTAAAATCTTTCTATCAAATACTCCTCCGCACTACTGCTACTACTACTAATAAGTTAGCTGCCGAATTGTCGGAAGCAATTAACTCGTGTGCTTATATTAAGGCAAACTTAAGATATTTCATTCGAGCAGTTCATTGGCAATAGCTTAATTAGAGTTCTGCTTTAGCTTCAGATATCACACAACTAAAATGGTTGCCAGATACTTCAAATGACTTTGCAGCAAAGGACCAGCACATTACCTTCTCCTCGATGCCTCAATAGGATCAGAACCAGGCAGTGAAGAACCACCTAGTGTATAGCCACTGTCTTCATCAGAAGTTGTAGATCTACTGCAGAGCATCCGATCAAATATTGAAGCAATAGGATCAATCACTGGTCTGCATTTAAGCCAGAATAATGAACTCGTGAGTAGGAACCGGGGACTTTTATAGCAGGGAGGGGGAATTGGAAGGAGTTCAGAATTTAACAAGATTGAAAATTTAAAACTCACCTCAGAGGTTCAGGAAAGAAAGTGGAGAACGCGAATTCATCACTTGGATCACCTCTAAGTTTTGTTTCTGGTTTCTTCTGCCAGTATCTAAGGTAGATCCAGCTTATGTACGTACCAAATATCAGGGTCGGTAAGTATATTGCCGACTCCGCTGTAAAGAAGCTTATCGCAGTAGATAGAACTAGGGCAAGTGATGGCAACCACTGCATAGAGCCCAAACAGTGTACAAGAGATGTAAGGAAAATATTCTCCAACTGTTAAATACCAGTCACAATGGTCTCAGGGAGTAAAACATTAGATAAAGACTTTCAGAAGGTTCATACCTTTGCTTTAATTTTTACCAAAGACAGCTCTTGATCAGGTATGATCTGCTTCAAGCCAACTAAGAAACCTGACAGAATCCCATGGAAACCCGAAATAGGCAAATAACTGTCAAAATAAGAATATTGAATCAGACGTAAACATATGGAAATATACCAGCAACAGCTCAAAGGCTTAGGAAAAGTAATACTAATATATAAAAAAATGAAAGATACTGAGGTTCTAGATAGAATATGATGAACTAATCATAGTCACTTGTGTTGAATAGATAATATTAAAGCAGACAAATTGGAAGTCAGATCTTTTGATATAGTTCCTCGAGTATATAAAGTTATATTTCAAAAGATGCATTACTTACAGGTAAGTCTCCTCCATCGATACGTAGTACAAAATTACAGCAGTGACAAAAACACATACGGATGTCAAGAAGTTGACTACAAAGATGAATTTCAAGAACTCCCTGGTACCCCATATAGGTTCAAGAACTTTCCCCATTAAAAGAAGCCCAAGTGTGCTAATGACAACCTGAAAACATATTCACCTATGTCATTGGACAGAGAAGTCAAACACTGACAATAACATGTAAATATGATAGGAACTACGAGTATCATTGACTAAAAACTGCAGCAATAGATACCAAAAACGGTGCATACCCCATATACTGATTGTTCAATGTAACCAGCTGTTATGAGGTTCCAACCAAAAGGTATAGTCCTACAATACATCAAAAGTTGAAATTTGTATGTTAATTACCATATCTACAACTAATATGTTGTTGCTCCATTCAAGGGAGATACAGATAAATGATGGTGAATAACCAGAAAAAATCCAATTACCCAATACAAAAGTTGCACTGGTTACAGATATAAGATTTAAAGATTATATGATAACTTTTGAAGAAAACAGAGGGGGTACCAGATCAGCAAATAAAAAAAATCCCAAATAGATTTGAAGATACTGGTAATAACAAAAGATTGATAAAATAAAGAAAAAAACGATGCAGGCATGATAACTAAAGATGGACACCTTGGATGAGAAGTGCAGTGAACTCTCTTTTAAAATATTAGTACAGCCAGTTAAATCGATTGTCTTGAATAGCATCTACTACAATTCAATAGGTTAGAATTAAGGTATCTAAGACTAAGCCATGTACTCCCAAACTAGAAGTGCTTGGTAATATAGTCATATATTCAAGACTGGGCATGAGCCTGAAAATTTAGAATAGGTAAAATGGCTTCTTACAGTATAATATATATCAATTCTCTAATTCTCTTTCTTCATTTTTGGCATATATGAAATGAAATTTACCTATTTCTTATTGTTTAACCAATTGATATGCAAAAAACCAAGAAAGAAAATGAGGCTGAAGAAATATCGGATAAGGGAATTTCTAAGGGCGGTTGCTCCTCTCTAAACCCACAACTTATAATTTCAATTTTTCAAATCAACAACCGTTTTCTATATTCATGTACATATATATGTATGGATGCTAATTATTGAGCTCTCTCTCTCTCTCTCTCTCTCTCTCTCTCCCTCCCTCTCTCTTCCACACACATACATAACTACAATAGAACCTCATAAATAAAATTTTCCGCATTTTAAAGTCACCTCACTCGAAAAAAACATCTCTTTCACCCACATACATAACTACAATAGAACCTCATAAATAAATTTTCCGCTTCCGAAGGCATTTTAAAGTCACCTCACTCGAAAAAAACATTGCTAACAACCTCACTACCTTAATCACAACATTTATTTCCAACACTGAATTCAACTCAAAAACCCGATTTGAACTACATCGCCAAATCACCAACCAATCCTAAACAATTCCATCCTACAATCGCAATACCAAATCAAATTCAAGCATCAAACAAAATATCGAAACCCTACGAGATACGAAAATACCTGGCAGGAATGAGTGCGAGATACGTAACGGAAGCCGGGAGAATCTGAACAACAATGTGACCAGCAACAAGTACTACAGCAAGGCCTTTACACAGCCTTGTAAATCCACTGAACGCATTTGTGCCCTAATTTCACCATTAATTAATCACACAATTAATCAATTTTAAACAGTCCGTACACTTATATAATCTAAATGAAAACATATATAAGTTATCAGATCTAATCTAATTGTGCTACAAAATATAATTAAAATTGATTAACATTAGTAAATGAATAAATACGCATTAAGTGGGAGAGAAAGATAGATAGGAGAGAGAGAGAGAGAGAGATAGGGGGAGAGAGAGAGAGGGAGAGAGAGGCTTACTCCTGAAAGTGCCGGAGAACTCATGACGGTGGATCCTGAGTACGATCTAAAGTGTGTGTATACGTGTGTGTCTATGTGGGAGGGGAATATTTATTACATTTGACTTCAACTATAAAACTACTACTTGTGAAATGGTAATTATGTACTCTCCTCTGGCATACAGTTTTTTTCAAAACTCTGGAATTTATATTTTAAAAAAAAAATAAAAACTATTTACGGAACTATATATTAGAAAAATATTAAAATGTGTGTCGAGTCTCATCATCCAATATATAATAATTTAGTGGGACAGAAGAGTACTTGGTAAATTCGTAAATTCAATCTTTTGTAACACAACTATGTTAAGCAATAAGGAAATAAGGAAAGAAGATTGGTAATTTATCATGGAATGAAAGATTAATTTCAACAATTTTGTAATTCGGTAAATGTACTTACGTTTTAAAATTCTTTAATAAAAATTATGTACAATGACATCGACATAATTGTGTTATTTTTTTTAGGTTGTTCAAACAATTTCTAGTTTTAATGTTTATTGAAAGAGATCTCTGATTTTAATGTTAATAATTTCAGCTAATTGTTAATTCAAGAGTAAATTTTATTCAAACAATACCGATAGATATAGATTACATGAATTTACTGGAGGTTTAATATATAAAATTGTTAAAATATTGTTTGTTGATACACTTAAAGGTGTGTATTATTGTTTTTCAAAAAAATGTATTTATTTTATATTTTAATTTCACTAACATCACCCGCTAAAGACTCGTAATTCCTGTAAAAGAATAAAAAAGGACTAATAATTAAACTAATCTTGCAGGAATGAATTGTTTCTTAAACATTTTGGGCCCGTTCTTGGGCTAACCCGGAGAATAAAAACAGAAAATCAGAATTGTTTGTTAATTGTGGATTCCCTTGGGCTGTCGAGACCCGAAACCTTAAAGGGTCCGTTTGGGGCTTTTTTAAAAATGGAACGTATGACTTAAAGTTGAAAAATGTCATATAAGTGATATGAAAATCGTAACTTATAAATTATTTAGTTGTTTGAATAATTGTACTTATAAGTTGTAAATTATTACTTATAAGTGATTTTGGCGTTTGGATATTCTACTTATAAGTTGGTTATAAGTTGGTGATGTGTTTGGTAATTGATAACTTATAAGTTATAATATTTTTAAAAAAATCAAAATTTTAACACATTAAATTCAAACATAAATATGAAATTGAAAAGACAAAATTTAAAACAAAAATATTAAAATACAAATTACTAAAAACGAAAAAGTGTAAAAAATGTAAAAAGTACAGGGTTTACGTAATATGAGAAGCAATTTCATCACGTTTTGTAATCCGCATATTATCAGAGTCACCCTCTATTTCGGGGTCTGCATCCCCATTATTATTTGTCGTGGTAGAATTTTCAGGAATGTAACTTTCACTTTCAGCAGCTTGAAACGCACTATCTTCAACATTTGACTTTCGAATATAATTGTGAACCGTCATTGTAGCCAAAATGATGTCGGTTTGCGTATCTGTCGAATATGCTGGCGTATTTGCTAAAATAGCAAATCTAGCTTTCCAAACTCCAAATGTTCGTTCAATAACCATTCAACACGAAGAATGAAGATGATTAAATCTTTCTTTTACATTTCGAGGTGCACGTGCGAGGTGCACGTGCGGTACCATTACTCCTACGGAAGTCTTGAATGTGATATCTTATGCTTGAACCTTTGTACGGAGCCATATATCTTTTTTTTTGTGTGGATAGCCTGCATTTACAAGATAAAATTTATTTCCAGTTGGATGTGGAAAATTAAGTTCTACTCTAGATTTAGCCTCTGTTAAAATGCGACTGTCGTGTGTGTCGCCTTCCCATCTTGTCCAGGCAAAAGTAAAACACATGTTAAAATCACACAACACGAGAATATTTTGTGTTGCATATCCTTTACGTCCGCAATAAGGTGAACGCTCTGATTCATGTATCCGATATTTAATATGTGTGCCATCAATAGCTTCAATAGCATTCTGCATTTGAAATTATAAATATTTAAAATCAGTAGTTTTGCATTTGTACATAATAATGTACATGTACTTATCAACTTACTTTAAAATATGGATAATATTGACGATATTGAGGTTTATGATATCCAACTCCAGTATTATAATTTGATGCATGAATTATAACATCTTTCGCCATTCTACATATTGCTTCCAAAACAGAATGAAAATGTCAACTAATTGTCTCACCTGAGTGATTAAATATTTCTTGCATTAAAGATTTCCTGTCCCATGAGCAATCGTCCATTAGAAATATTTCAACTTCCTCGTATGCAGTCATTCCACGCGTTGTTACTAATCCATACCTTTGAACTAAATTGTGACACGGTGATTTAAATGCAAACTTAGTCATACGAAAATATTGATAACACCGAGTTTCGTTACGATATAATATTTCATTTATTTATTTGTTTCTTGTGTGAATTGATATACGACATGGTTCTTTGTGTATAAATGTGTTATAGTAATAGACCAAAGTATATGCAGCAGCAGTACATACAGCTTTCTATCCTTGTAAATTAACTTCACTTTCTTTCTCATTTTCTTTTGGAATTCCATTCTATACATTACCACTCGATGAAAAAGCAAAAGCATTATAAACATTAGTAGTCGATGAATTTGCGAAAGCATCATATGTATTAAAAAAATCACCAGAAGTAGCATATGTGTTGGAAGAATTATCGAAAATATTATTGGAAGACTGACAAAATTGATTATCGGAACTGAAATATTGGCCAAGTGGATCATAGTATGACTGTCCACCGTGAAAATATGTAGCATCTTGACCACTGCTATCTTCAGAAGCCTGACTAAATTCTTCAAAAGGATTAAAATCTTGAAAAAAGTTTTGATTATGTGTGTTAAAAGGATCCATGCTATATAGAGTGATATTCGTGATATGAAGGTAAAGTGTACAAACTGGATGCACTTGAAGATGGTAGATATACACAAATAATACTAGCCTCGTGTGATTCATCTAATAATTCAGTACAGTAAAAATTGCAACTAGTACATAAAGATACAAATATCACACTATTCCATTTGGGTACTCCTATAGGACATCGCAGCTACCATGTCATCAAGCCCCTCCCTCACATACAGGGCTCCAGATTTCTTTTGTTTAGAACCACTGCTCCTGCCAGATTTCAGCGAAGCTGATGGAAATAAATTAGGTGATGGTTCATTGATGTTGTCATCACTATCGCCACTGCCTTCTTTTCCATCATCACCAAGCACCTCTGTGAAATCTTCTCCCACTTCAAGATTCACTACAGAATATGTATTCGCGGCTTTTGCTCGTTCACTAGTTGCAACAATGTCACCAAAGAGTGTGTCGTAATACGCATGTAGAGAGAAAGATCTTTGTTTCTGTACTTCCCAGACTTCGGATTCTCCTGGTGCAGCAAAGTAAAAAGTGTCAAAACCGGAATATATCACTAACAATGTTATGACTTATAGTATATAGTAAACAATACTGTGATTTATAATAGTACTGCAAACACAAAACCATATTCTAGTAACCTCTCAACCCCCTGCCTTGCACATTAAAAAAATAAAAATAAACAATATGTGCCAGTAATGCAAAGCAAGCTTTGATGTTGATTCTCGCGCTATTAAAATAAGTGCCACAGTCCTCTGATGTGGGAAAAAACAATTCATCAACCAAAAATTCACTAGCCACCATGCATTGTTCTAAAACTCAATAAGTGAATCAATCGTTTATCAACTTCAAAAATCAAACCTCAAATCCAAAAGCTAGACACAAAAATAACTATTATACACCTCATTTGTATGTCCAGATATATAAAAATATTAATCGGCAAGATAGTCTAAAGAAACATTTTAGTGTTGAATGGAACAAAAGGCACCCAAATGTAATTATGAAGTGCCATAAAATTTGAAATACATTAAAAGACTACAAAGCATGGGATGTCAATTATAGGAGGATTCCTTGTTCTAATGCTCCCTTATTATTTGACATGTTGGTATACATCAAAAATATTTAATATCCAATCAATTTATCCACCACAACCCAAATTTATTATAAATATTCTAAGGAGGAGCAAGAATACTCTGTCCGTGTCAGTCACTCGGAAGTAGGGTTTAGGAGAGTAAGATATACGCAGACATTACTCCACTCCAAAGAGTTTTAAGCAGACATGTCATTTTTTATTAGCACTCTGATTCAGTTCTGCAAACGTTTCAATATAGTAGAATGCGTATAACTATTGCACAAGTAATAATCACAATGTATATTGTATCTCTTTTAACCTTTTTAAAAGCATACACAACGTATTATTATCTTAAGCATGAGTTCATCACTGTCGTCCTATAATTGTTAAACGATCACCTGATTGTCACAATTTTAACTGATGCACGCTTCAGTAGTATATTGAACCCTATTGTCTAACAACTAAGTGGAAAAAAGTGAATGTTGTTAATTATGTAAAGCTGTAAGTGATCTTTTCACTCATTATGCTGATGCTTGGAAGTCATGGCTTGTTGAAGTTGCTGAGAATAAGCAAAAGCAGCCATCATCTTGATGCAATTCCATTCCCATTAACTAGGGGAGAACACGGTTCGGTTCGGTGCAGTTTTATGCTAAAATCGAAACCGCATAACCTCGATTTTTAAAATCAAAAACCGAAACCGCAACCAAACCGCCGGATTGGTTTCAGTTTCAAAACTTCGGTTTCGGTTTTAATCGGTTCGATTTCGGCTATAAAATCGCTAAAAATAAATATGTGAAAAATATAGATCGTCTGAAAATTATAATTAAGACCCGAAAGTAAAAAAGAAAAACTAATTTTATGTTACAAAATTATAATTACAATAGTGGAATACACGGTAGTATATTAGTTTGTTTTTTTTTAAGTTGTATTGTATCCCTGTAATCACCGTAGGTAAGGCTAAACTTCTCGATATCTAATTAAGAACACTAGCAATAAAAATGAGTCATAGTACCAAGTAAGAACCTAGTCTTCTGTTTTATCCATGACTCTTGATGCCCATATAAAACTATAGTTTATAATATATTAATAATATATGAATATAATTTTTATTTTATTATATATATTATTAATATTTATTTATTTATTTTAATAATCAGTTCAGTTCGGTTTATTTCGGTTCGGTTTTAACCTAAAACTGGAACCACAACCATTAATATCGGTTCGGTTTTTAAATTTCCGGTATCAATTCGGTTTGGTTTTGTGCTGTTCGGTTATGTGTGGTTTTTACCAGTTTCGGTTCGGTTTCGATTTTAATTCGATTTTCTGCTCAGTCCTACCATTAACTATGAGCTCTATCACAAATTCAAGAGAATGATCCCAACCTCTCGAATTACGGTTGTTCATTAGACGTGGATGCATTTTCTTAATACCACAACTGATATAGCAGAATATGCATAGTTGTTTCCTCACCCATTGACATCCTAGTTTTTTCCCTTGTCTGCTTGGTAGTTTTAGAGCTTTAGACATCGACTACATTATGTACACTATGCGATTTACAAAAAAAAAGATAAACACTGTTTCATTACGAGAAATAATCCACATCCAGAAACCGACTCAAATTACTCGTAATAACCAATAAACAGCATACCAAAACTGACGTATTTCCAAACTAATTTGAAATTGAACTAAATTAGAAATGAAACCAAAGCAATATGACTGTTTCTTTCTCGACGATTTACGAATTATCAACCAGACAAACACCATATGAGCGTAATGAATCTTAAGAAAAAAAAGAATACCAAGGACGACCATAAACACAGACACGTTAATGCATAATATATGTCTCATTCATCAAAGATAAATCGCAACATAAACATTTTATTTAATTAGACAAACTCAAATCAAACAATAATCTTAAAAACAAATAGCAAATATAGTGATAATATGAGGATTGTACCGGTATTTTTGCTGCCCACCATGATGCGGATGCTTCGATTGTCTTCGTATTCTCGTTCCACCCCAAGCCACTCTCCCCAAATTTAATCTTCCTGAATAACTGATATTCAATTTTAATTGCATCCCAATGATTCTCGAATTGCTTAATAGTATCCATTACAGTTGGTTTCTGCTTCTTGAATTCTTGGTGAGCCGTAATTCATCCTTGTTTGTTCAAAATTCCTCCTACCTTGTTACCCTTTATGACCTCAGAAGCACATAACTCATAGAAGAGGGCATGTAACTCGTCGGTCCACTTAGCGGATCTGGATCCAGAAGAAGCTTCCGCCTCGATCTCGGTCATTGGCAAACAGTTGATGAAAAATACAGGTGAGCAATTGAAATTTCTGTAGAAGCGAGACGAAAGAATGAGGAGAAATAATGGATGAGAGGCTTCTAGGGTTGATGAGAATGAGAGATGAGAGCTTTCTGGATTATCTTCGAAAGTGGGCTGAAAATGAGATTGTGGGGTTGAACCAACTTTGGCAATTTCATCATTTTTTAGGGTAAATGATCATTTTCATTACTTTTGCCAAACAGGACGTCCAAACCAATAATGAGCTTTCGGCCCATTAATATGAGGTGCCAAACAGGCACAAAGTGTGCAAAGCTCCCATCTCTAGTTTTTTTGAATCAAACAAAAATTTTATCCAGAGAAATGAATATTCACCAAAGTTCTAAGTAGAGCTGTCAAAATAATTCGGAAAATTTGATATCCGTCCAAAAATTTTGCATTCATATATGAGAAAAAAGTAGATATTTTTTTAATTCGAAATAAATCGGATATTATCCGTATCCGAATATTCAAATCCGAAATTATAATTATATATAATATTAATATATATATAGTTATATACAATTTAAAATTTATTCTAATAATTTATAGTAAGTGTGTAAATACATTTAATAATTTATTTATACAAATTTTATATAATAAAACAAATACTTCATACATATATAAAAATATCATTTGAGTTTAATCATAAAGAATTGTTCTGAAATCAAAACGGTAGGGTCATAAGAAAACCTAAAACATCCGATATTCGTCCGAAATATCTACATTCATATCCAAGAAAAAGCGGATATTGTCCATATATGAAATAAAGCAGATATTACTGTATTAGAATCCGACAACTGCGTAAACAAATACGAATATAGACATCTATAACCGAATTAATCATTTGACGGCCCTAGTTCTAAGTTATGGGAAAATATTCCTAAACCATTTATGACTCATGACTAGACCCCGCAAAATCGTCTAGATTCGAAGAACTAAACCAAAATTATGAAATCGAGATCCGAATCATATAATCCGACAACTACCTGAAAAATAAGTTAAACCGATTTGAAAATTACCCGAACCGAAAATTTAACTGAAAGTGGTCTGACATGCTAGATCCAATTATAAATTGGAATTGATAAAAAACGGAATAATATATATTATTCGAGCCAAATAAGACACAAAATAAGCAAAATTCATAATTCAAACAATTTATGTTTATGATAATATAATTATTTAATCATAATATTTTGTAAAAGTATATTATATTATATTAAAAATACTAAATTTATTAAAAAAAATTATGTTTTAAGTATCACAAATTGAAAAATTAATAAGTTATGATCCAAAAATATATGAACCGAATTTATCCTATCTTAATCTGAATTAGACTCGAGCCGAGTCACATCCGATATGATTCCATTCGATTGTTCTCCAAATATAACATAATTCAAAAATGAATCTGATCCGAAATTGATTCGATCCGGAACTAATTATCCGATTTGGTAGGTTTACTCATAACTAGTTGATTTAAAATATTCTGATGTTAAACCGAAACAAACTCAAACCAATTTATTTGGAATTCTACGAATTGGATCATTTTTAGCATCTGGTTTGAACTCAAGTTTCTAAAATTTTAAAATCAAAAATTTCAACTTGGTTTGATTTGGACCTCCAAAACTATCCCACGACAGGATTTGAACCTATCCATTTTGAGGGGGAGCAAGGTTAATACGTTTGTACAACCTCAAGAAAATTAGAAATCTAATTCTCATTCACCAAAGTTCGTTTATACGTTTACATCTAATCATTTTATATTTTGAATGTATGCATGTATCTTTTAAGAATTTCGTAACAAAATTGCCGAGTACAGTAGTAATTAACCAATACATAATCTCTCCATTTTAAACCAAACAGTTGAAAATTTAAGCACAATGCCAACTGATTAAGCATACGTGCGTGTTTAGAAGTGTTGAGCAGCTAGACTAATAATATCGAGATAAAAGCTGTGTTTTCTTTGTTAACTATAGGATTCTACTGGGCCATTCGTCTAACACCTTAAAATTTTAGAATGACCGTTTACTAAACATATTATCAGAGTTTAGACTGGCAGAAAGATGAGCGCCGTGTTCCACTCTTTGACCCATAAATGAGCTTCAAGTGAGAGGGAATGTCTTGTAACACTGCCATGAATTTGTATACAAAGTTGTTATGAATTTGATAATTTTAGCACCAATGGCTTCGACACGAAATGAGCATAATCAGTTACTTATCCTACTCCAACTCTTTTTATGCTTGCTCGTAAATATTTCAAATGCACAGGTATTTCTTTAACTTACACTATGTGTCCCTTTTCTTTGTGCACTTTTGAGTTTAAAAAGTAAACTAAGAAAGAACACTGATAATTTTCTTGCTAGAAGATTAAACAATGTAAAACTGATCTCCGGAAGGCAATAAGAAGATAGTCGAAAACCGAAATTCACAGATATCGTACTCTTATTGAATCTTATTTGTGGATTACAGTGGCTGACTCATGGAGGCGACATAACTAATTCACGGTATGCCAGAGGAGAAGTGCTGATCAACCCAACAAATATACGGAACAATAGGCTGCAGTTAAGATGGAGATTCTTTACGGGGAGCGATGTCACGGCTACACCAGCAATTGCTGATGAAATAGTCTATTTCCCTGCTTGGAATGGTAATTTGTACGCTGTGAATGCCTTCACTGGTGCTCTTGTTTGGTCACAAAATCTTACTCAACTGACTAATATCACCGCGACTGGAGAGATTCTAAATGTTACATTTTCAAGAACTACCCCAGCTATTGCTGGCGACCTGCTGATTGTAGGAATATATGGGCCTGCAGTTGTCATTGCTGTTAAACGTTCTACTGGAGAACTGGTGTGGTCGAGGATGATTGATCGACGTCCCCTTATTGTTATTACTTCATCTGGAACAGTTTATGCAGGGTTAGTAGTTAGTACATTTCACTTTTAACATTCATCAATCTAGGCTAAAAAATGATTTGAGCATCTGACTTTTTAAATGAGTCCAGCAAGAGCTTAAATTTTTTAAAGACGAGTAGAGTATCAATTGGTTAAAGACGAGTCTGAGAGAAATGATAGCTAAGAAAAGCTCAAGTTTTTTTAAAATTTGAAATTCTTCACAAACAACTGGACTTGATTTACAAATTACATGAGTACTGATTGATGCTTATGAAATGGTGGTGATCAACAAGCGCAACTTAGGCACTGCAATAGAAGTAGTACATTTCTGCATCTTCTGTGCTAAGTGTATGATTTTTGTGATATGCTTATCTAGGGCCTTTTATGTGGGAGTTTCATCATTAGAAGAAGGATTGCCAGCACAACTTTGTTGCACATTTCGCGGAAGCCTAGTAAAGCTAGATGTTCGAACAGGAGTAATTTTATGGCAGACATATACACTTCCTGATAATGGTGGCAGATTAGGAGGATACTCTGGAGCTGCTATATGGGGAAGTAGTCCTTCCATTGATGTTGTTCGAGGATTTGTTTTTGCTGCAACAGGCAACCTCTACACTGCTCCTCTGGAGGTGCAGAGATGTCAAGAACAACAAAATAATCAAACAACACCAACTGGCCCTGATAGGTGCATTGGACCAGATGTTAACTTCAACTCTATGCTAGCATTTGATATTGAAACTGGCAACATCAGATGGTCAAGACAACTTGGAGGCTATGATGTTTTCTTTCTTGTTTGTCTTATTCCTGATAATCCCGAGTGTCCGGTTGGACCTAATGTGGATGCTGACTTTGGAGAGGCACCCATGTTGCTCACCATTAAAAGAAACAGAAGACTGCTTGATGTAGTTGTCGCGGTGCAAAAGAGTGGCTTCGTTTGGACTCTCAACCGTGAAAATGGTGATATTGTTTGGTTTAAGGTATGTTCACAGTTCATTTGAGACTTGTTAACTAATTTGCTAACGCACTGCTTCATCATAGATAAGCTCATTTTCGACTGAAGAGCACTACTGATAAGTAAAGTAGATAATATGCTAGAAACAAATAGCATTTGATAATTTTGAATGTAATACAAACAGCAAGCAGGACCAGGGGGTTTTTTGGGCGGAGGGACATGGGGCGCAGCTACAGACGGACAAACGATTTATACCAATATTGTGAACAGCAACAGGGTGAGCTTTCGGCTAGCTCCATCTAACCAAACAACTACAGCAGGTGCATGGGTGGCTTTGGATGCTGATACCGGGGACATTCTTTGGTCCACAGCTAACCCGAGCAACGATTTTGCTGCTGGACCAGTTACATTAACAAGGGGAGTCCTATTTGCAGGATCTGTGGCTCCTAATGGACCATTTTATGCTATGGATGCTAGAAATGGGACTATATTGTGGACGTATAACACGGGTGGTACAATATATGGGGGAGCATCAGCAGGTTATACATGTGTCTATGTTGGAAATGGATATGCACTTGGCCTAGTAAATTTTCCTACATGGACTCGCGGGACTGCAGTTCATGCTTTCTGCATTGAATGGGGGAGCATCAACAGGTTATAGATGTGTTTATGTGTGCAATTGATATGCAGCTGACCCAGTAAATCTTCCTCATGGACTCGTGGGACTGCAGTCCATACTTTCTGCATTGTTTAAATGGCTTAAACAGTATAAACTTGCTAAATAAAACTTAATGGAAAGTTAGATTTGTGATTTTTATAGTGTCACCTTATTTGCATGGTCTATTGGTCTTCATGTCTGGGATTGCCAGAATGAAACTTTTTAAACTCAGAAACATAGCAAGATGAGAAATGATGCAGCTAGTTCGAACCTCCCATTGCATGCATTTTGCTGGTATCACATATACAATGGTTGACTTACTAAGCTATGCTGGCACTAAACCTACCCTGTTTAATAATAAGTTCAATTTGTCGATTGAACTCGAAAACTAGTATGATCATGTCATATGGCAGCAGTATTGTCGTCAAGGTACAAGTAAAGCAACAACATAGATGAAGTCATGATTACTGACATTATAATGTATGTGTAACTTCAAAAGGAACTGTTTCTCCGACTTTGCCATATACGAGATGATGGTGTCGATCAAAATTGTTATTAATCAGGTCGCCCTGAGAGTTCCCCCAAACACTTCAGTGGCCTGATATGCAGCGCTTATTTATATAGAGATGAGTGATGCATCTCTAGAGCTAGCTAGCCAATGAATTGTTCAAGGGAACTCCAAGATAAACCTGACATGTACAAGATGTAACACTTAACTACAATCAATTCTATGCTGTGATTTCAGTTATATATAATGCCTCACTTGGTAACAACATAATAAGAAAACTAGGAATATACAATGTTATTATGAACCTAGACATGATTCTGCTGTAGGGTTATGAATGTAACACACATACACTCAGATTCTTAGTCCCCCTAAGTGATCACCATCACCAAGTTGTTTTCACACACACAAAAAGAGGTGAATGAAAAGGAACCTTGACACTTGCCATAAGCATTTCAAAAATAGCAGGCCAGGGTAAAGGACTAATGCAACACTTAGCTAACAATCAATGGTAATTACTCACTAGTAAGACGATAGTCAGATACATTAAATTGCTAAAATAAATGCAATTCTCAACATGTAGTCACAATCTACAGGTTTCTCATGTATCAAATATCTACTATATATACTGGTGCAACATGAAAACAAGAGGCATAAGAAATCAAACAAGTAAAACATGTAATTGAGGATCATACTCATCAGATTACACCTTGAGGTTCCTCAAACACTTCATTGGGAAGGTTAATTCTGCCTATTGTCTACTGAAGTGTTTGGGGGAACTCCTGAGGTCATTTGATTTACTCAGAAAATATTTATTTCTCTTTTTTACTACTAAATAAATTTTATTTTTCTTCATTATCAATCAAATATACATATTGTTCCACTTTTTTGTGTCTTAAAATATTTTAAAAATATATACACTAAAACGTTCTCGCATGTTACTATCTAACCTCCCCGGAGCTTTATATATACATGATCTTTCCTCGGCAACTGGGGGGGTCAGGAACCCCGGACCCCCCCGTCCGCCTCTGAACATAGCTGAGCAGTTTAACCTTTAGTACTTTGATGGACACATGAACCGGTTAGCAACTAAATAGTCGACATCGAAAATTCAAAATAAGTAACATATAATTAGTCCCCACCGCTACATACATACTTTTTCTACGTTTAAACTTGTGGAAAATATAACTAATAGTGATGAACACGAAAATTACTTGGAAATGTTTATATAGTTATATTATTAAATGAACACAGTATCGATTGACCGCCAAAAACGTGTATTAAAAAAAACACCTCAAGTAAACACAGTTAAAGTTCATCAAGTCACCATATAATTTTCATCTTCCTCATTCCTAAAAGATTAGGCTTGCCGGTGTCTCGTATCCAATGAAGAATTTAGTGTTTACTTGGCTTTTCTTGATACAGTTGTTCCAAATATTTCTGGTCATCGAAATAACTTCAGTTTCTGGCCAATGTCTGGATGATCAAAAGTCATCGTTGCTCGAGTTTAAGAGGCTTTTAAAGTTCAACTCTACAGCGTCAACAAAGCTTGTGAACTGGAATCATAAGACAGAAGATTGCTGCAAATGGGGAGGTGTAGTTTGCAATATAAGTTCTGGTCATGTTATTGGCTTAGAATTGGACCGAGAGTCGATTAATGCTGGAGTCGACAGTTCAAGTGCTCTTTTCAAATTGCAGTATCTTCGGAAACTGAATTTGGCCGACAATAAGTTTGATGCTGCAGCAATTTTATCAGAATTGTTTAATCTCACGAGGTTGACGTATCTGAATTTGGCCAATAACAACTTCAATTCTACAGAAATTCCATCAGGATTGTTCAATCTCACAAGTTTGACATATCTCAATTTGTCAAACTGTGGATTTTCTGGCCAAATTCCTCGAGGACTTTCACGAATGACAAGGTTGGATATTCTTGATCTATCTACCTCTTTTTTATATGGACAATCTTCACTCAAAATTGATATTCCAAACTTAAAAGCAATTGTTCGAAACCTCAAAGCGTTAACTGAATTGTACTTGGATGGTATCGACATGACATCTCAGGCAAAGAGTTGGTCCCAGTCTATATCATCAGCACTGCCTAATTTGAGAGTATTGAGTTTGTCAAATAGTCATATTTCAGGCCCTATTGATCCTTCCATCCAAAGTCTTCGGTTTCTCTCACACTTGACTTTGAATGCGAACAATCTCAATGATTCAGTTCCAGAGTTCTTGGCAAATTTGACATATTTGAAAGTTTTGAGGCTCAGTTTCTGTAATTTGCAGGGTATCTTCCCTGGAAGGATCATACAGATGCCGACACTAGAAGAACTAGATATTTCAGAAAACGAATACCTGCAAGGTTCTTTGCCAGAACTGCCCAAAAATGGATCCCTTAGGACATTGATACTCGGCTTCACAAAATTTTCAGGGGTGTTGCCAGAGTCTATAGGGAACCTGGAACTGTTATCTAGGATGGAAATCCGGAATTGCAATTTCAGAGGGAGCATTCCAAATTCGATGGGACACCTCACAAGACTTGTTCGAATAGATTTCTCATACAACAATATTAGTGGTCATATGCCATTGTTACAGAATTCCAAGAACCTCATTTATATAGATTTCTCCCATAACAGATTATCAGGTACAATCCCTTCCACATACTTTGAAGGATTTGTCAATCTTGTTCATGTCGATCTAGGATTCAATGTGCTCACTGGGGAAATTCCATCATCCTTGTTTACACTCCAATCGTTGCAGAAGATTAAGCTTTCCCAGAACCTGTTTAGAGGTTTACTGGCTGATTTTTCGAATGCTTCTTGGTCCCAGTTGAACACACTTGATTTAAGCAGCAACAATTTGAATGGGTCTATTCCAATATCATTGTTTCAACTCAAACGGCTGAACATCCTCTCCTTGTCCTTTAACAAATTGACCGACTCATTGCAGCTAGAAAAATTTCAGAGGCTTAGAAACTTAAATAGTCTTGATCTTTCCTACAACAATTTGTCGTTGAAAACAAGTCTAAAGATTTCAAGTAAAAGTCTGCTCCCCCTGTTTGCCACATTGGGGTTGGCTTCATGCAAGCTACAATCTTTCCCTAATCTGAGAAACCAATCACGATTGTCAAAATTAGACCTCTCAGACAACCAGATTGGCGGAGAAATACCAACCTGGATCTGGAATCAAGGGAACGGATCTCTCATATATTTAAATTTTTCCAGAAACCAGTTAGCAGGTTTCCAAGAACCTTATGTCATTCCCAGATTAAGTGTCCTTGACTTGCATTCTAATCAATTATCTGGCAAAATTCCAGTACCTCCTCAAACTGCTACCTATGTAGATTATTCTTTCAACAATTTCAGCTCTTTGATTTCTCCAGATGTTGGCAACAACCTCACCTATGCTTATTTCTTTTCCGTTTCAAGCAACAAGTTGACAGGAATCATCCCCGACTCCTTGTGTGAAGCTTATTATCTTCAAGTTCTTGATCTGTCTAATAATGGTTTAAGTGGAGTGATACCATCTTGTTTACTTCGACGGAGAGATTCCCAGTTCCCTTCGCTTGGAGTACTGAATCTTGGAAATAACAATCTCATTGGATATATCAGTGGTATATCGGCAGAAAATTGCAATTTAAGAACTCTGGATCTGCATGCAAACCATTTAGAAGGAAGCGTTCCAAGATCTCTGTTCAGTTGTGCAAGTTTAGCAGTCTTAAACCTAGGGAACAACAGGATAAACGATACCTTTCCTTGTTTTTTAAAAAACTCTTCCAATTTGCGAGTACTTGTCTTGCGTAACAACCACTTCCATGGAGACATTCAGTGTCCAGAGCCAAGAAGCAACTGGCCACAACTTCAAATTATGGACATATCTTCAAATCAATTTACAGGCAAGCTACCGCAGAATTTGTTCTTGAATTGGACATCAATGATGAAATATGACGATGATGCTGCACAATTAAAGATCAATCTCTTGCGCTATAACTTCTTAGAGACTAATGACTTCTACTATCAGGATACTGTGACAGTGACTAGCAAAGGGATGGATGTGAAACTTGTTAAGATCCTAAAAATCTTTAAATACATTGACCTCTCTAGCAACCAGTTTGAAGGGAATATACCAGAAACGATAGGAGAACTAGAAATGCTCAATCTGCTAAACTTATCACATAATGCTTTTACAGGCTCAATTCCGTCATCATTTGGAAACCTGAAACAACTCGAAGCTTTAGACCTATCAGTTAACAAGATTAAAGGAACAATCCCCAGGGAGCTTGGAAGCCTAACATTTCTTTCATCCTTGAACCTGTCATATAATCAACTTGCTGGAAAAATTCCAGCTGCTGCCCAATTTTCAACCTTTGAAGATAAAGCTTTTAAAGGGAACAAGGGACTGTGCGGGGTTCCATTGATGAAAGCTTGTGTTCAAGCTGAATCTGACCCACCATTAGGCTTCGATGGTAATCAGCATTCTAGAACCAAAGTTGAGTGGGACATGATAGCTGCTGAAATCGGTTTCTCTCTTGGCTGGGGCCTTGTTATAATGCCTCTTGTGTTTTATACAAGATGGAGGATGATTTACTATCAACATATTGATGAAGCTCTATCATGGATTTTCAAAAAAGTATGCCCAAGCAAGAAGACAAAGAAGAGGTAACAAACCACGCATGAGTGTTTTTTTTACAAAATAAAAACAGACAGAACTACCTAGAAGAAGACTGTATACTTTTGTGAGAACATCAGCAAGTTTAAAATAAAGTTAAATTATATTACACAACACTACTTTTCTGTCCAGAAACTGTTAAGAAATAAAATTGTTTATTTGATGTTGAATAAGAGAAAACTACATACATTATTTCATCTGAGACTGTCTATTGTATAGGCTTACAGAAAACAAATTTTCCTACAAAAAAGGAACTACTAGATAATCTGATTTGAACATTTCTATCAACTAAAAACAAGGAAACTAATCTTATCTACTAAACTTAACTATGACTGATTCAAACTCCAGGGCAAACTCTCACAATATCTAACACTCCTCCTTGAGATTTGCCTTATTCATTCCAAGCTTCCTCCTAAGATACTCAAACCTTGACCTGGGAAGTGCCTTTGTCATAATGTCAGCAAGTTGTACATCAGTTGAGCAGTAATGTACCTTGATAAGACAATTCTTTTCGGCTTCTCTAATGGAGTGATATTTCACATTTATGTGCTTGGTTCTGCCATGTTGCACGGGATTCTCTGCAATTGCAATAGCTGACTTGTTGTCACAAAATAAGTCAGTTGGTGAGCTTTGTTCTTGGCATAAATCAGTAAGCAATTTCTTTAACCATATTGCTTGATTTGCAGCAGCTGCTAGAGAGATATACTCGGCTTCGGCGGTTGATTGTGCCACTACTTCTTGCTTTCTCGTATTCCAACAAATCACACCTGAACCAATTGTCAATACATAACCTGAAGTGCTCTTCATGTCATCAACACTTTCAGCCCAATCGCTGTCAGCATAACCCTCTAGCTTAACTCCTGTAATGTCAACATGATAACCATCTAGCTTAACTCCTCCTGTTTTTAAATACCATATGCCAAGATTACTCGTTCCTCTTATGTACCTTAGCACTCTCTTTGCAATCCCCATGTGAACATTGCTAGGTGAACTCACAAACCTTGAAAGCAAATTAGCTGAAAACATCAAATCAGGTCTAGTTGCTGTCAAATACAATAGGCTGCCAACCAAGCTTCTAAATGCAGAGGAATCCTCAAGCTTCTCACCATCATCTTTTGAAATCTTCTCATTTTGTACCAATGGAGTTGCTACTTCTTTGCAAGAATCTAACTTAAACCTTTTAAGAATATCAATAGCATAATTTTTTTGAGAAATGAAGATACCTGAGCTGCATTGCTTTATTTCCATTCCAAGAAAGTAATTCATGGTGCCAAGATCAGACATTTCAAAGACATCCTGCATCTCCATTTTGAAAGTATTTATCATTTTTGTGTTACTTCCAGTCACGAGCATGTCATCAACATAAAGTGACACTACCAGTTGCAAACCATCTTCATCTTGTTTTGTATACAAAGTAACTTCGTTCTCGCTCCTCCTAAATCCAAGTTTGATCAGATGGGAGTCAATTCTGCTGTACCAGGCCTTCGGTGCTTGCTTCAAGCCATATAAAGCTTTATATAGCTTGTATACTTTATGCTCTTGTCCAACAACTTCAAAACCTTCCGGTTGTTTAACATAAATTTCCTCAACAAGTATACCATTCAAGAAAGCTGATTTAACATATAAATGGTACACTTCCCATCCTTTTTGACCAGCAAGTGCAAGTAGCAACCGGATTGTATCATGCCTGGCTACGGGTGCAAATGTGTCCCCATAGTCCACTCCAGCAACTTGAGAAAAACCTTTCACAACTAATCTGGCCTTGTGCTTAAAGATTGAGCCATCTGGATTAAATTTAGTTCTGAAAACCCACTTCACGCCAATTGCCTTCTTACTCTTAGGTAAATCTACCAATTCCCAAGTTTTATTCCTCTCGATAGCATCAATTTCAGCTTTCATTGCTTCTACCCATTCTGATTTCTCTGCAGCTTCATTGTAATTTGTAGGTTCAGCATGTACGAGATTACATCTCTCATATATGTCAGCTAATAATCTCTCCTTTAACACCGGTGTATCTGAAGTTTTTGAAACATCACCTTGATTTTCATCATATGTAGCTTTCTTTACTGGTAAAGGGATTGATAAAGTGGTCTGATCACAGCTTTGAACTTCTTTCAAGTCCCAATTCCAGTATGAATTCTCATCGAAGTGCACATCTCTACTTATCTCAATTTTCATTCCGCTTAAACTATATATTCTGTAGCCTTTTGCTTCTGCTGCATATCCAATAAAAATGCCTTTTTCAGCTTTTTCATCTAACTTGCCTCTCTTGACAGATGGCACATGAAAGTAGCACATGGACCCAAATATCTTAAGACCCTTAGCAGATGGTTTTTCTTTGGACCATGCCTCTATTGGTGTTTTTCCTTCAACTGATTTAGTTGGTAATCTGTTGAGCAAATATACAGAGGTGTTGACTGCTTCGGCCCACAAAACCTTTGGCAACTTCTTCTCAAATAGCATGCACCTTGCCATTTCCATTACTGTTCTGTTCTTCCTTTCGGAGACACCGTTCTGTTGCGGTGAGTATGGCACCGTAAGCTGATGTACGATTCCAAATTCTTCGCAGAAAGCTTTGAAATCTTTTGAGGTATATTCACCGCCGTTATCAGTTCTGAGCATCTTAATCGTTTCCCCACTTTGAGTTTCAACCAGTTTTTTGAAGCTTTTGAACACAGAGAAAACTTCAGACTTGGATTTTAGAAAATAAACCCATGTCATTCTGCTTAAATCGTCAATAAATAGTACAAAATACAAGCTACCATTTAGTGAGGACGTGCTCATTGGTCCACAAATGTCCGAGTGGATTAATTCCAGCTTTTGAGTAGCTCTCCTGGCCAAATTTTTAGGAAATGGGTGTCGATGATGTTTTCCTAGCTCGCAACTTTCACATGTTTGACTACTAATTGTGATTTCAGGCATATCTTCAACCATACCAACTTCTTGCATGAACTTTAGTGACTTTAAATTAAAGTGACCATATCGTTTGTGCCAAACAACACTATCATCAATCTTAGCACTAAAAACATGACCTTCTACTAAATCAAGTTTCAAATAAAAACTGTTTCCCATCATTTTTAGTTTTGCTATCTCTACACCACGTACATCAGTAATCAAGCAATAATTTTCCTTAAAAAATACCCCATACCCATTTTTTGTCATTTGTGCAACACTAAGCAAATTTTGATCTAGTTCTGGGATATAAAGGACATTTGAAATGATCTTCGTACCTTTTCTGGTGTTGATAGCAACTTCCCCTTTTCCTTTTGCTTGCACAATTTCCCCATTTCCAAGCTTGATTTTTGGTTGGACTGATGTATCAATAGATGTAAAAATTGACAAATATCTGGTCATGTGACTAGTACACCCACTGTCAATCAACCAAGAATTTAAATCATGAGAACCAACTTCTTGTGATGCCACAAATAAATGCTCATCATTATTTTCATCTTCTACACCCATGTTTGCTTGCTGTGTTGGCTGCTCGGATGGTTTCTTTTTGGCTCTGCAATACTTCTCGCCATGACCAAGTTTTTTGCAGAAATTACAACGAATTGATGGTTTATCTTTGTACCAACAATCTTTATCAGCGTGATTGGTTCTTCTGCAGTGAGAGCAAGGTGAAAAGTTTCCTTTCTTTGAAAGCCCTTCTAATCTTCCTTTATGATTTGCTAGAAATGCTCCTTCAGTAGATACATCACCTCTGATTGAAACCCTTTGCTCCTGTGCGTGAAGCTTGCTGATTAGCTCTGCAATCGTAAGATCTTTCATGTCACAGGACTCTTCAATTGCAGAGATCTTAGATTCAAACTTTTGAGGCACTGAAACCATGATTTTTTCAACTACCTTATGATCCGTGAATGCCTCGCCAAGTAACCTCACTTGATTTACAACATCCATTAACCTGCCAGAATAATCTTTAATAGATTCAGTGTCCTTCATCTTCATCAATTCAAATTCTCTCTTCAACGTGAGAAGTTTAACAGCTTTGACCCTGCTATTTCCTTCATATTCACCTTGGAGCTTCTCCCATACTTGCTTAGGTGTTTCCAAATCCATAATTTTAGTGAAAATCTGATCTGTAAGAGCTGAATGAAGGCAAGTGATTGTTTTGTCTTTCTTGAGTCTTTCCTCTTCATTTACTTTTATTTGAGCAATTGTTGGATTACCTCTTAATGGGGGTGGATCCTCTTCAGAAAGCACTACACTCCATAAACCTTGAGACTTCAAATAAAACCTCATCTTAACAGCCCATATGTGATAGTTTTCGCCATTAAACATTGGAATTAAGGATGAAGTGCTGCTAGAACTAGACATTTTTACACCAACCTCACTGTGTTAAGCACTCACACACTTAAGAAATTTGCTTCACAGCCCTTAGGATGTAAGCTCTGATACCACTGTTAAGAAATAAAATTGTTTATTTGATGTTGAATAAGAGAAAACTACATACATTATTTCATCTGAGACTGCCTATTGTATAGGCTTACAGAAAACAAATTTTCCTACAAAAAAGGAACTACTAGATAATCTGATTTGAACATTTCTATCAACTAAAAACAAGGAAACTAATCTTATCTACTAAACTTAACTATGACTGATTCAAACTCCAGGGCAAACTCTCACAATATCTAACAGAAACCGCATGCTAGCATCTTCAAGTTCTATTATCCGGATTGATACATGCTTGTAAAACATATATCAAGCCAGAAACTGCTATGCAGCAAGTACAGTACAAGAGTCCATGCTTTTCACCGAATAACAACCTTCAACTAAGCACATACAGTTTGTGATCCTCAGTTTCGGACAAATGTTTTTTTAATGTACATGGTTATAGATGTGTTCATGTTGGCAACGGGTATGCAATGTCAGGTAAATCTTCCTTACATGGACTCGTGGGACTGCAGTCCATGCCTTCTGCATTGCTTAAATCACTCCAACAATTTAAACTTACTAAATAAGACCGGGGAAGCATCCATCAAAGTTTGTTGGTATCACATGTTAATGTAATGTATGATATTCGCAAGTCTCTAACATTCAACGGTCATATGAGTGGAATGGAGTATTGCTAAGAAAACTGCCACAGGCTACGACGATACGTACTAATCTAGGTTCATCTAAAAACTAGTATCGTTGTCAAGTTACATTGAACAAGTAAAGCAATAACTTTAGAAGGAGATCAATGGCTATTATTAAGCTGAGGAAACATCAGGGTAGAATAAAGCACAGGTACTAGTAGTAGAGCATATACCATTTTGGCAACATCCTTGCAGTGTTTTTCCAATGTTAACCTAGTCGTAAATGTGACTAGGCTCAGTACTGTACTATGTCCTTACACCTGATCCTCTGCCCAAATTGAAGATCAAGACTAGATACAGAACGACAAGATACATTCTTTGTTGATTGACATTCGATTAGTAGCGAGAATGGCATAAAAAAATGCTATTTATACTAGTGCAACATGAAAACAAGAGGCATAAGAAATGAAACGAGTAAAAAACAATAGGCATGTTCAGGTAATTGAGGAATGATCCTCAATTATTTCCTCAAACACTTCATTGGGAATGCTAATTTTGCCTACTGAAGTGTTTGGGGGAACTTCAGAGGTCGTATGATAAGACTTTATACTATTTCTCTTCTTAGTTTCTTAAAAAGTTAGGTGCATCAGGTTTTAAATACAGCGGAGGGAACCGAGGATTCCAACAATTCTCAACTGTAGGTATACAGATATATCGTCTTCTTTAAGTTTACAAATATTATTAATTTTTTTAAAAAATCCCTAGCTTTCATCTTTTATCTTGTTGTCGACTATCAAATTATCAACAAAAAAAACCCTCCATAATTGGATTCTGTAACCCAAAAAACAGCACATTTGCCGCCATTCATCACTCTATAGTCTATACTAACTTTCCACCTTATTGCCGTTGCCCAAAAATAATACCCCTCACTTCTTCAGTTCCTTTTCTTTACCTCACCTCATGGGGGACAAGATATTTGGGTTTTTGTACTATCTTAGTTTTGAATTTTACTATCAGTTTCCAACCATAGTTGCTTCTCCATTGCCCCTCCCTTTTCTCATGATGGTCCCTGACCTGACTATAACCTCCTGCATCCGACTCTCGCTCCGCACCCAGATTTCTAAGCTACTTTGTATTCTGAGCATTCCTAAAGTGCTTAAGCACTTGTAATCGAGGTATATATTTACCAACAATGTTTTAACCCAGAGCTCATCCACACAGCACATTTCATCACCGAGACACTGAAGCATTCTATTGCCTCTGCAAGAATGATCATATAAATCAATGACAGCTTGATTCAAGAAACAACCAGCACGTCTGCACTTCAGGTCCCAAAATCATTTAAAGTAATTATCGATCCTAAGAAAGCGTATATTTTATTTAATTATGAGTCAAATGCAACAACCAGACAAGTCTCTGAAGCCATACATGAATCAATGAACTTTCAGCAGTGCCCATTGAAACTTTTTAAATTTTGGCACCTACATTACCAGAAGAGATAAAACTTATGTCATACGGCAAAAAGATAATCCTAACTTGGTACTGCTGAACGGTTCATCAAAATCTGGGTTTGACATCCAATTTGCCTAAACGCGTCTTGAGGCCTTATTGTTGTCAATATGTTCCCTTCAAAATGGAAATGTTTTTCCTAAAAGAGTCTTTGTAATAGGAGGTAGCATGCAAAGAGCTTAAGTAAAGCAGAGTATTTCTAAAACTCCTAAGAGCAGTCTTTAGTACTGGAAATCATACGAATAATGGTACATTCCTATGGTAGCTCAAAGAAGTAAATTCTTGGTTTCCTGGATGTTCAAGACAAAATATAGTACCTAGAAACTGAAGTATCTGAAATTGCAGTAGTAGCAATCTCATTTATATTTATTTATGTAATGTATCTGCTTGGGACTACATAAATTCCGCTTATACTTGATGCAAACACATGTCTCCATATTTGCACAATGAGGTAATTATATACCTAAGGAGTTCACAGACTTTAAATGGCAGAGCTAGATATGACAGGACTGATTGCACGTTGAAAAAGGGTTGTCTGAGTTTACAGTGATGCCCTGCCACCTTCCTGATACGTAAAGAATCGCAGTCGGAGGAACGAATTATCGAGGAACGAATTTTCAAACAAAGACACATTCTTGATAAGATACATGTATAATAGTACATATAACATCAGAAAATTCTAATTGATATGAAGGCAAGTGACTATATGTTAGTATTTTGTTTTCCAGAAAGTCAGTAGGCTCTATATACATGTGTGATGCTTTGTAGCCCAAACTATTCAGCTGAATTCGGTTTCTCACCAATCACCCCCTGGTTAAAGAATGTAGCACTGATAGATGAACTACTTCCGCTAGCTTTTCTACTTACAAGAATATCGTAAGTTGTGTCATCAGGTTTAACACCTTTCTCCAGCATCTCATCATGCAATTTGAATCCCTCCACAAAATTCCCCTCCCTGAAGTACCCAGCGATTATTGAATTATAAATGAGAACATTTGGAACGGTATTCTTACTCTCCATTTCTTTTACAACCTTTCTTGCATTTTCTACTTGCCCTTTATTACAAAGACCACTTATAAGAACACTGTAGATAATGACATCTGGCTTGATACCATCATCAAGCATCTGTGTGTAGAGATTTGTAGCCTCAAGTACTTTTCCTACCTTTAGTAACCCATCTATCAAAGTTGTGTATGTCGCCAAGTCACACGAACATCCATCTTCAATCATTTTACTATATAAGATGAGTGCAGTATCCATATCATTTAAACTTTTGAAGCCACTAATTATACTATTATAAACAACTGTGTTAGGGGATAATCCAACTGCATAAAGTTCATCAAAAAGTTCCCGTGCACTTTCCATGTCTCGACATTTGCAATATCCATCTATGAAGACACCATATGCTACTACGTCCAATTTTAGGCCCTTGCTTCTCATTTCGTTCATCAGTTTGATAGCCAGATCATAGTTGTTGCTTTTGAGAAGCCCGTCAACTAAAGTAGTGTAAGTAATGACATTAGGAGTGAATCCACTTTCGCACATTTCAGTATAAACAGCCAATGCAGAATTGATGGCATATTCCTGGACATATCCGGTTATAATGCTATTGTATGTCATGCAGTCAGGAACAAATCCATTTTGCATTAACTTCTTGAGTGTATCTGAAGCCTCAGACGTTCGGCGAACTTTGCACAAACCATTTACAAGTTTATTGTATGTGAAATTTGTAGGGGTGAGTCCTAGAGACAACAATTGTTCATAATACTTTAAGGCTTCTTCAGCCTCACCTTTCTTGAAATGCCCGTCGATCAGTATACTGTACGTAATTACATCAGGCTTGGGACCTTTTTCCAGCATAACAGCAAACAATTTTTTTGCCGAGTCCATATTTTCTTGTCTGCAGTAACCAAGTATCAGGTTATTATAGGAAACGACACTTGGTACCAGCCCCTTCCTTAACATATCATCCCATAAACTGCAAGCTTCACTTATTTTACCCGCTTTACACAGTGATGACATAAGAACATTGTATGTAAAAACATTAAAGACACCACCCTCAACTGCATCATGAAACTGAGCGAGGGCCTCTTCCCACAACTTAGCTTCCAGAAACCCTCGTATCAAAGAATTAACATGGTAGACAGTCGGTTTTATACCTATGATTTTCATTTGTTCGTACAGCTCCTTCGCCTGCTGCATATTTCCATGTTTACAGCATGCCTCAATTAGAACAGAGTAAGTAACCTTATTTGGGACAGGACCATCTCTTTCAATTTCCTCAAACAAGCCTAACGCCTTACCTAAATTACCCTCTACACAAAATCCCTTCATCAAGCTTGTTGCAACAATCACATTTATCGGAATTCCATCAGCAACCATCTCATCCCTAACCTTTAACGCCCCTACCATATTTTTCTGATTCACATACGCACCAACCACACAAGTACACGTTCCCTCAGTAGGAACCCAACCCATTCCCTTCATTTCCTTCAACAACTCATACGCATAATCAGCATCCGGTTTCTTGCAAACAGCATGAATAACACTACTATAAAGCCACACATCAAGTTGCACACCATTACCCTTCGCCTCCCTAAAATACTTTTCCACCTCATCAAACTTTCCTTCTTTCAAACATGAACGCATAATCACATCTACTGTCGCGCAATCATACGTCCCTCTAACAACCAACCCCTCATACAAATCCTTAGCTTCTTGAACCAAACTATTCTTAACAAGTCTACTCACAAGAAAATTAATACACGAAACACGTAAACTAATCTTGCATTCAACAATTCTACGAAAACATTCAATTGCATCAACAAACATACCAGCCCTAACAAAACTACTCAACAAAAATTCAAAAACAACATAATTAACCTCAAGATCATACCTTTTTGCACAATCAACCATCTGATCAACCACATTTGAGCCAAAACCACTTTCACAACCCGAAACCATTCGATTCATCAAGTTCCGAATAACCAGATAATAATCCTCAAAACCACCCAAAATATGGACTAAAACAAGAAAAGGGCCAGTAAAAGAACCCACATTACACTTCTTTTCAGCCCATTTGAAGTGATTCGAAGCAGAACCCGGGTCATTTTTATGACTTAAGAGAACTTCAATCACATGGGCAGGGCTTAAAAGTTCATATTTTGAGATGGGTTGAGAGAATATATGAGATAAGCTAGTTTTTTCATCTGGGGTTTTAGTAAAATTAAAGGTTTTATCTTTAGTTTGGGAAGAGTATGAAGTGCGAGCTAAAAGATTGAAACTTTGGGGTTGAAGAAGACTCCGGCGCCGGAATATCGCCGGAGAAAAAGGGAGGCGCCGCCGGGGAGTCATTTCTTGGAGTATGTTGTGTAAAAAAGTAGATAATTTGAAATTGATTGTATAGATAACTTTATAAAAATTTGCACAGTTTAAAGTTGCACTTTTTAATTTTTAAGTTGGAATTGAAAACTTGATATTAATATATTTCTTATTTGCAAGAAAATTTATTTGGATATTTAAACGATTGCTTTAGGGTCTAAAGGATTTATATATTTTAAGACAATATCAATCAGCATAACTTAATTATTTATTTTCTAGAAATTAAAGATTTGAACTACTCAAGTGCTTGAAAGTGTAAACATGAATTATTTTTTACTAATTTGTACTTTGCATTCCCAAATTTTGACTAAATCTCATGTTTAATATTTTAAATTAAAAAAATTTGAAAACGCCTTCAATAACCATCCTTTTAACGTTTTTATACGTTAACGTTATTGTCAAAGAGATATTATTTTCAAAAAATTTATGCAAACTTAAATTGCAGTTTACATCCCATATTTTATCTTAAATCTCATTTTAAGTCTATAATTTTATACTATAACAATTTACATCCCACAATTATTTTAGAGCAAGTCCAATAGGCTCTTAATAGATTCCTTATAAATATTATAAAATATTAACTCTTAGTAATTTAAGACATAATTTTGAATTTCAACTCCAACAATGTTCTTTATCTTCAATCCTTATTATTATTATAATAATAAATTTAAATGAGATATGAAAGAAAGAGAGAGAAAAGAAATAAAAAGAAGAGAGAGAAATCAATTTTTTATTGATAAAAATGATATAAGGGATGACTTGTGATTTCTTAAAGATAAGGTACGAGAAAAGTGTCTTAGTGATATAAGGAACCACTAAGACACTGTTGGAGTCCTTATATTTGGACTTAAGAGAATGTTTAAGAAGCTGTTGAACTTGCTCTTAAGCAAATAATTTTTTTTATCTAAAATAATTAATTTTCTTTTTTCATTTTTTGGTATTATTTAAAATAAAGTATAATAAGTCGAAGTATAACATTCCCTCCGTTCCATCCAATTCTTTACATTAAGAGACAGGGGCTCGACACGTATTTTAAAACTGTTATGAAATTTTATAAATTGACTTTTGAAACTTAATATACAACCAAAATAGTAAAAATTCCGTGTCAAAAAATTATATAAACTAGATCAAATTAGGTAACGGTCCAGTTTTAAAATCCTAACATGAACATAAAAAATAATATTATTTTTTGATAATTTAAAATTACCATTATTTTTTTATAACATGAATTACAAAATTTAGGATGCAAAGTAAGATTTGAGGAAAAATATAGGATGCAAACTGAAATATAAAAATTTTACCAAAATATCCTTCTGTCAATTGACGTTAATGTTTGAGTTAACATCAAAACTACCAAAAAGATGCAAAAATACACCGTTTTTTAAGTTTAGGATGCAAACGGTTAAGATTAAAAGTAATGATACCAAAATTTAGGGATGTAAAGTGCTAATTAGTGATTTTTTTTTATATATATTTGATAAACATTATATACACAGTTTTCATTGAAGATCATTTTTTAGCCTCTGAAAATTAAGAAAATAGATGTAAGAAGAATTCAACATGAAGATTTTTACGTAGTACTGATTTTTTTTCTTAGAATGTACATCACATTTGTGCCAATTCTCAATTGGTGTTAGATGTTAATAACCAACTAGAGCCCAGATGTATTCTGAGAAAATCATATTATTTTAAATCATGATATGTAACCAAGTTTATCTCATACATATCTCAAGACTGAAACAGTGTGTATTTTGATCCCTAACAAAACAGTGTATATTTGAAGTAAATTCCAGCGGTGCTCCAGAAAGAAGAACCATTACACTGACATACTCAAAAGCTAAAGCTCCTTGTAATCGCAAAAGTATTTAAGGGAAGGCTTCATAATATGTTACTTGAAATATTCATGCATCATGCTTTTTTGTATTCGTTGTCGTTGGAGAGTCAGAGGGGCATCTGAGATCCACTAGCAAAATTATGCCCGGAAATTGTATTTTGAGGCATGACCTGAATAAGCTACGGACAAATATTTAACTATCTGGAGAGAAATCATAGCTGATGCCGAAAGAAACTTGAGAAGTGAAGCCCGGATGAATAAAAACCATAGCCGACTTCGAAGAAACTTGTGGAGAACCTTGGTATCATTAACTGTCCCTTCTTTCCTATCAGATACAACCTTTGACCAGGAATTTCTCAAGATGTTCTTGTAACAAGAGATGGGAGTTCATATAATCTGGAATAGGGGACTTTGTGTATGTTCTTCACGCAATTACGTAATCTCACTCTGGAACCCAATGGTCAGACGATGAAACTTCTTTCATAGGCATCACATAAGCACTCCGTAAAATAAACTTATAAAGACTTTGTCTAACAATAAAACCACTTCCTTGATACCACCATGGCTTTAGTTAGTGATTCTCCACCCTGTAAAGGCAGACATCTCCCTTTTTTTAAGAATGTGAATATTTTGTGCTAGAGCTGCAACATACTAACATTATGTCGTCTTTTTTCCTATTAACAATACACATGCGGAATATATTATGTTGTCATGTGTGGTGAACTTATTATAAAATAAACAAACAAGACCGGTATTTCAGATAATTATTCCGGAAGTTGACAAATATAAGTCGCACTCTTCGTTTCATAATACACAATCAGTCCATAGTTCACAGTACACAAATTACTAATCTAATTTGTTATAATTGATATGAATATATGATACACAGTTTTTGTGTTGCTTCACCCCAATCGAACAGAGAAACATCAACCACTACAATTACGTTAATAATGGTATATAGTGTGCACAGGTACTTATTGGCCTTCCAGAATCACAAAACAAGTGTCCTATGTCACAGACCCGGCCTTGGGCATAGGTGGTGGGGCAGGCCCATACCCAGGGGCCTTTGGATTTTAAAGGGCCTATAGGTCATTTAGAAATGCCATATATATAATAGTTTAAAACCAGACTTAGACTTGAATAAGCACATAAATGTTTTAAATTATATATGCTTCTTTTTACAAGATGCAATATCAGAATTATTATTTAAATTATATCAGGTAACAGGGGCCCATTATCTTATGATCACCTAGGACCAGCCCTGCTATGTTACCTTATTTCGAAACAGCTTATGTTAATTAATTTTAGCTTCAGTGTCGACACACACAAAGAATTAAATACATCTTATATGTATTTGTTTCCGATACATGTTAATATCATATTATTGAATACAGATTAACAAACGGTATCAAGTTTGCATGAAGGTAAAAAAGCCACAAAATAGTATACTCCCTCTGTCCCCCTAGAAAGTATACATTGGGGGACGGGGAGCCGGCACGCATTTTAACGCTCCTTTATAACATATTTGCATAAATTATTTTAAATTTTTTTTTCTTCTGAATTAAAATTTGATATTTGAAGTTTAATACAAAAAAAGAAAATTTTAAAAATAAATTAGGGAAGTATGTTTTTTATTCACCTTAAAATGCGTGTCGAACATTGAAAAAAAACTGTATACAATCTGATGGGACAGAGGGAGTAGTAAACACTTACTGGTCTGGTGGAACGTAGTCATCAGCCAAGGAATCATTCCCGCCAACTTTTCCTTGTACAAGGAGATCATAAGTTGTGTCATCAGCTGAAAGACCACTGTCTAGCATCTCATCATGCAAATCAAAAGCCTCTTGCATATTCCCCTCCCTGAAGTATCCAGCAATTAATGTATAATATATAAGAACAGTTGGAACAATACTGGTACTCTTCATCTCTTGTAACACATGTCTTGCATTATCTAGCTGTTGTTTATTACATAGACTATTTACAAGAACAGTTTGGGCTTTCACATCTGGCTTGATCCCATTGCCAAGCATCTCTGTATAGAGATTTGATGCAGTGAGTAATTTTCCCTCCCTAAGTAACCCATCCAGCAAAATGGTGTATGTTTCCAAGTCGCATGGAATCCCATCATCAATCATTTTCTTATGGAAGGTAATTGCAGCATCAAGATTATCTACATGTATGAATCCCCTGATCATTCTATTATAAACAACTGTATTCGGTGATAATCCAACTCGAACAAGTTCATCAAAAAGTTCTCGTGCACTTCCCATGTCATAACATTTGCAGAATCCATCTATGAGGACACCATACAAAGTAACATCCAATTTTAGACTGTTGTTTCTCATATCGTTCATCAGTTTTATAGCTAGATTTACGCTGTTGCATCCAAGAAGCCCATCAAATAATGTTTTGTAAGTACTGATTTCGGGATTGAACCCGCTTTCACGCATTTTAGTATAAACAGTAAATGCAGAATCAAAGGAATTTTCCTTGAGAAAACCAATTAAAACATTATTGTACATTTTCCTGTTTAAGGCAAATCCCTCCTTCATTAACTTCTTCAGTGTATCCCAGGCCTCAGATGTTCGCCCAACTTTGCACAAGCCACGTACCATATTCCTAGAAGCTACAAGGCTTGGTACCAAACCCTTAATTAACATCTCCTCCTTTAAAGTGCAAGCTTTATTCATCTGGCCCTCTTTACACAGCCAGGATATAAGAAGACTGTATGAGAGAACATTGATGACATCACACTCAACACGAAACACTTTGACCGCATCTTCCCACAAGTTAGCTTTAAGAAATCCCCGAATCAAAGTATTAACATTCTCAACGGTTGGTTTCATACCTAACAGTTTCTTTCTGCTGTACAACTCCTTCGCCTTTTTCATATTTCCATGCTCACAGCACCCTCTAATAAGAATTGAGTAAGTGCGTCCCTTTGGAGCAAGTCCGTCTCTAACAATCTCTTCTAACAAGCCTAAAGCACTATCCAGGTTACCAGCCAAAATACATCCCTTCATCAATCTTTCTGCAACTCCCAGCTTCAAGGGAACCCCGCTAGCAACCATATCATCCTTGACCTTTAATGCACCTACCATGTCTCCATGATTCACATAAGCACTAAGCAAATGCATATATATTTCCTTCGAAGTTGCTAATCCTACTTCCTGCATCTTATTACACAACTCATATGCACAATTCACATCCGGTCCTTTACAAACAACAAAAATAACCCTAGTGTATAATTCCATATCAGGTTTTAGTCCATTCTCAATCGCTCCCTTCAAATACTTCCCCGCATCTGTAAACTTCAATTCATTCTCACATGCACGCACAACATGACCTAACACTTCACAATCACAAGTCCCTCTCCCAACTAATCCATCATACAAACCGCGAGCTACACTAAACCTTTCATTATCAACAAGTCTACTCAAAAGAAAACTAACATCTCGAATCAAATACGCAACATCATTCTCTACCATTTTATTAAAACACTTAACAGCATCACCAAATCTACAAGCATTAACAAAACTAACCAAAAATTCACTAAAAACAACAGAATTCAGCTCAAAATCAAACCTTTTCGCGACACCAACCATCCGATCAACAATGCCTGGACCTACAAAACCCCGTCTTCGACAAACTAAAGCATTAATCTTTCTTCCAAGAACATAATAATGAGCCTCTGAACTTGCTAAAATATAAAGCAACACACAAAGAGGGTCACTCCTATTAACAGACTTACACTTCATTTCAACTAATCTGAAGTAATTCAAAGCTGAATCAGGGTCATTTCTGTGAATTAACAGAGCTTCAGTGACCCGGGTCGGGTCAAAATGGTCACTAATCCGGGTCGGGTCAGTGAGTTCTTGAGATAAAGTAGGGATCTTTGAAATGGGTTTTTCGAGGTGATGTTGTGAAATGTGAGAATTTAAAGTATTGGGTTTTATTTCATCTGCTGTTGACGTTTCTTGAATTTGTGTATGTATAACAACATTAGAGGTGTGAGATGCAGATGAAAGTGAATGGTGGGGTTCTTTAGAGAGAGAAAATAGACGGCCCCAGATGGTCGGAGAAGAGAGTAGCCGCCGGCGAACTATCATTTGTGGCGGCGAGATTGAGAAGAAAACATTCACAGTTTGTATGATATTTTAAGGGGTCGGACAGCGGTTCGGTTATTGAACCGGGCTACTAGCAAACCAGAAACCGGACAACTGTAAGGCCGCTATGCTATTAGAAAAAGGGCCGTCAATTTATGTATACTAGTTGCCGAAATTAAAAATAAGAGTATCATATTATTTCTTCAAAAAAAAATAGTATTATATTATTATTTGTATAAAACTGAAATTTATAATCCGTGCAAAATACAGATCTAAATATAATATATAAAATGCTGTTAAATTATGTAGTTAAAAAAATCGAAGTTAAGTGTAACTCTAAAATTTCACCGTATATTTATGCATGTATCTAATTATTTACTTATATAAATCTCACATGTTAACTTACTAATACAATTATTTTGAAATAAAGCGACGCTTAGATGTTCAACAACAAATAAAAACTGAAGGGAAATAAAATTTACCGAGAGTAGAATTTAATTTTTGTCAAGTTTACAGAGAATATAAGTAAATTCGTATTAGTAATTTACTTAGTAGTTTGTAGTTTTTCTAAAATTAAAAATAAATATAAGCTATTTTACTTAATTTAACGTAACTTAATAAAATTTTAATATAATTTACAAACCGTTTAAAAAATATTTTTATTTTATAAAGTAAATAGAATATTGGATGAATACTAACTAAAAATAAAATAAAATTTATAATGAATAGAAGTCGATTTGTGTTAAAAACAAAGTTTATTGAGAATAGAAGTCAACTTACGTCACGTAAGTACCAAATTTTGGTACTTTAGTACTTTGATACTTTTAACACCAAATTATACATGGTTTCGCTTATTAATAAAGAGTATAGATTTTGAGATATAATATATAAAATTAATATTTTTGAGAATGATTGATTATGAAACTGATAGTTATTTTCTATAAAAGCTGAAAACGGATTTTTCTAAAAGCACCGGGGACATGATCTTGCTAACGCATTTTCTGTTGTAGCTGTCTCTAACAATAATACCAAGCGGGACCTAAATTTACTTGTAATTTACTGCATTTAAATCTCTTTAAAGGATCACGATTTTGTTTTTCATTTTAAAGAGTTTTTTACTTTAGGATCACGATTTTGTTTTTCATTTTAAAGAGTTTTTTACTTTATCGGAGTAAGAATAAACTGTCACCACTTATCATTATGATGAGACTGAAAAATAATATTTTTTTTATCAATTATTACTTAATCGAGATGAATCTCCGATTAAAAATCTGTATATGTATGTAAGTTTTTATTTTGCAAATTTGTGGGAGGCAGAAATTAAAACCGCACTGAATTCTTTCCCGCTATAAAGTTCTTTCTTATTTCGGACACATACACGAGTTGGAAAAACCAACTCAGAAAGCATTAGGCAGAATAATCACTCATCACTCTTCAGAAAAGGATAATTGGAGATCTCAAACATCTAAATAAGTGACAAACCTTGAAGATAGCTTGTTTGGCTAGGCCAATGAGTAGCGGATTTCACTGCAGCGAAGAATTGTCAACAGAGCTACGAGACCTGGGCAAGAAGATTCTAACAACAAAAAATACGGAAAGAATGATGAAGGCTTATACAGAGTGAAGATGTCTGATGAAAAGGAAGTGTCATAATACACTCAAAATATATGTCAACAATGAGAAATATTCCCTTAAAAATATTAACAAGCTATAATGCTCAACATTTAAATTTGTAAAATATGTGAAGAATAACACATATACAGAATGAAGCTGTCTGATTAAAAGAAAATATCGTAATATACTTCTAATTTTCACCATTTGAAATGTGTAGAGAATGAAAAACGCTTATACAGAAAGAAGGTGTCTGATTGGAAGGAAATATCCTAATATAACTAATAAAGACCTTCATATCTTGTATATATAACTATACACTATTCACAATATTACAGGCTGCTTGCAGATGCACCAAGATGCAGAATTGTTAACCGTGTCACTAAGATGGACGCAAGCACCATTGGCTCACACCTTGCTACTGCCATTCCAAGCACAAAACGTATATTCAAAGCACCAAGCCGCACTTTTTAGTGTAACCAAGCCTGTCAACATTTCGACTGAAACAGTAATCTAAGAATGTTAGCTCTTGTCTCTTTCTGCTAATATATTTGCATGCTTGAAATGCTAATGCAACCATTATCCAAGGTCTACTGGCTTTATTTATGAGCTGAAGGCAAGTTGCCTGCGAGGAAGCGAAATAGGACCTATGTAAGCTTCAGACAAGGATACAACCACCCTGTGACAAGCTAAAGCCGACGCTAAAAAAAGCACGACAAACGATGCCCAGCAGAACTTCAGCATCAGTAAGCGATCTTTCCTAGCAGATTCAAGGATCTTGAAGAAAATAACCTTCAGCCTGCGATCTCTCATGATGGACTTATAATCGGAGTTGGGCGTGGATAATCTGGAAAAGTTCTCGGCCCCACTTGCCAGTGTTGCTCTAGAACCAGATTGGCGTGTAGCATGATGTCCTTCAACGACATCATATATAGACTCATATAATACATTAGAAATAATCCTGCTAAGACTTTGGCGAAAAATGACCGCCTCCTTGGAAACCATGGCTCTAACTAGTGAGGCTCCATCCTGTATATTAATGCACATGCACATCTTTAGTTTCTAAGTGCAAAATGTGACATGTTTTGTGCCACAGTTACAGTTTTTTGCGTTCTAAATAATAATTAATCACTAAATTTAAAGCAATTTATGTGTTTGTAAAATGAGATATTCGTTTATCATTATTGCAATTTGCAAAATACTATACTTCCAACAATAATTTAGAAAAATTATTAAAAGATGTGATCATCGGCCAAGGTCACTCACCACTGTCATTAGAAGTCGTCTCAGAACAGCACCATCTTTAGAATGAAGAAGTCTCAAAACCAAGTTTGTGATGCCAAATATACTGGTTGGTACAGTTGGTGAGCGACCAATAAAAGTTTCATCCACTGATTTAATCCCTTTTCTGAAGACATCATAATCAAATTCTAACAAAATTTTAATAGTAAAAAAAAGCTGTGTAAATGTTGCATCAAGATTTGATATAACAGGTGTTGGTACTATATTAAGTAGTTGTCAAACGGTTAGTGATAGTACTAGCTTGTAGCCCCACAAGCATGCTTGATGTTGATGAACGATAAAAGGACTACAATCTCAATAATAAACAATGTACATGGGAACCTGAGCATTGTGCATACAAGTATTAAAAGGCTAAATTCATTAAACTTACGTAGTTGCACCTATTCTTAGGAAAAGAGCAAGCTTCTTCCATTGAAATTCTTTCTTTTTGTTGAACACAACCTGAACAAGAATTTACAAATTATTCATAATACACAATCAAAACAGCATCGAACATTTCGCAATTAAAAAACCCAGAACTGAACAGGTACTTATCTTTTCATTTTTCTAAGCATTTACTTAATAAATACAAGACTCTGTTGTAAAGATAATCTTATGCCAAGACAAATTAAGATTATATATAGGAAAAACGCGCTTTGTCTTGAAACCAATCTCTGTCATTCAGTCTTCTAACTTACTTCTTACTGTCATATGCATCAATACGGAGGTATTATTTCCATTCTAATGTCAAGATCTGGTCACAGGTTGATGAACTGGAATTTCTGTGAGATTTCATTTGTTTTGAGTCCCTACTTTTACTTGAGGCACCTTGACAAGTCTATAAACATGGACATCTGTTCCTAACTTCTTAAATATTTTGATTTCGATTTTTCAATAATATTCAATTCCAATAGTAATTTGCCCCTTCACAGGCATCCTAACAAATGGTTATTAATATAAAGAGTGATCCTGAAGATCCAGAGAGATTATGCATCTTCATCACAAACTTGGGAAGTTACATGTACAATGTCTTTAACTCTAAGAGGCAGTTGTACACATTTATGCCTAAAATTTGCCATTGCACCAGTTTTCTTAAATGTGTGGCTAAGCAAAGTGGCACAGTGAGTCACACTAAAATTGCTGCCTCACTTGCCCAAGGCCAATTGTGAGGTGCAGGCAAACACTCTAAACAAGGAAGCATCAATATTTATTATAACCTCATGATTCTACAGGAAACAAGGAAAAATCAATTTCTATAATTTTGGTACTATATCATTTTTTATACGGAAAATGTATGACAACATCGTGTTGTGTTCAGAAGCAATGAATACCGAGTGAAGAATCCTCCTCATGTCCAATGAGTTGTCCGTGAGAAGTTTGCGAACAACATGTGGGTATGCAGCTTCAAAAGTCTTAAATTTTGGATCACCAGCCACTGCTAGTCCTGTAAAGTTGAAAAAGGCAGTATACTGAACAATTTTTAGAAATTAAAATCTTGTCAAGGCTGAAAAGATTCCAGCACAGAACAATTCAAGTTGACTGTAAAAATTTAGCACCGCATTTTTTGAAACAATAGAGTCCTCTCCTTACCCTACTGCTCAATGCAGTAAATTATGCTTGACCAGTTGACTAGCTTCTGTTAAACTAGATCCTAAACCAGAGCCACTACCAGATTCAGACTACAACTGTTACCTTCATGCATGCACTATGCATAACTTTAGTCCTTTTTCTTTTAGTTTGATAACTACTTTGTTTTGAAAAATAATTAAATAGTTTTTAGGTATTAAAAACATTCGCTAGGGGAAATGCATTTGGTTCTGAAAATTATGGGCTAATGTTACATTCATTGCACAATTGAGTGGATCACTATTGCGTGCATAAAGAAACACTTACATAAAAGGCCATTGGTTACTACATAAAATCCAATTGAATGCAATTACTAAAAAATCACTTTGGCAATTTATTAGAATCTTGTTGGTTGCCGATTACTACATCATGGTCCAACATATGTCTGACTTTCTCACAGAAAAATCATGTCCAAAAATGCTTGCATCTGCTAATTAATTTTAAAATTAGGTAAAACTTTATCCTTTGAAAGACCTGCTACAGTAATTACAGAAATATAGGTGAAAGGCGGTCACGATGAGAAGGGAATGAAAAAAGTTTAAAGTGACATGACTGGTGTGAAATTTTCGGACAAGAAAAATAACTATTACTAGTTTCTTCTCACCCTAGTGCTCATATGTTTAATTGTCTCATTCTTCCCAAGTCTATTATATTACTATTGACCCAAACAATAAAGATTGGCTTAAATGATGTGAATTTTTATTCTCTACGTCCTTAAACTCCTCATTATATCGCACAAGTTCGCAATGAAGAGAACACAAAGTACAACATAACGGATTAACAACGCAACAAGTAGATACAGTGGTTAGTACAACATATACTGCCTTTATGCTAATCTAGTTCAGATCATCGATCCCAGATCGATCAGAAACAGTAAATGGTACAAACAAATGAGACTTCAATAATCTACCTTCAAATGAAGCAAGTGAGCGCAGCAGAAGTGTGTAGTACGGTGGCATCCGGAAGTGATACTTAAAGGCTACAGCCCAAATCTTACCGAGCACCTTCAGAGAAATTAATGCAGCAATATGTCAGGTGATTGTAAATATAAAGCTGTACTGTATTTGTTAGATATCAGTAATAATATAATTACCGTTTTAATAATATAAGCACCAGTGTGACTGATGTACAAGGCATCTTATGGTGACTAATGTATAAGCCTCTATCTTTCTATTCTAGCATCTATTTCTACTAGAATAAGTTAAATATAGGAAGTACTTTCTATATTTGTTCTATAAGTAGAGGCTTTTCCGCATTCTAATCTCTGTAGTAAAAAGTATCAATAATATACATCAGTTCTCTGCCCTCTCTTCTTCTCCTTATTTCAATGATCCCAAATACTAGGACGACGTTTACTCATAATCGTTGAGAATATCTTATTCAAATCAGCCCTTTTTTATCAATGAGCATTTATGGTCTGATACTTCGATCTGCAGTTAAAGGGTCAGACTACTAAGTTTCCTAACTTCAGTATGCTTCTAATCAAGGAGCAGAGGTGTTTATTCTAAACTTCCATCCTGTAGCCCTTATATTGGTCGTAACAAGAAATATCATGGACCTCCTAAAATCAACCTTTTTTAATTGCATATTCAACGTACTTCACTGTTTTTTTTGCTAAATCGTACTTCACTGTTGATATATGCAAACTTAACTATGCCATAAGCTGATTAATCATTACAGGGGCTTAAGAGCTTGGATTCAGTTTTGGTTTAAAAAATTCAAATGAAGCAAACCAGGGTTTCACCATACGAGGTTAGACTCTGGCCTAACACATGCAATTTTTCAAGTCATAAATTTTTTATACTAACCTTGCTAGCAACAGTCAACAACCAAAAGGAGAATTCTAACTTTAATGATGCATCTAACAACGGTTTAGTTTTTCTCAAATAGACAAAATGGATACATAATCAATCTACAAGATCTGCTGAGAAAGGCACTACATATGATACAATGTTCAAATATAACAAGAGAGATTCTCACCCGGCTAAACTTTACATCAGGGATTCCATCTTTGAATTCTACCTCTCCCAAAGAATCTTCAAGATCCTAAATAATTAATTAAAAGAGAAGAGAAAAAGTGTTCACGGTAATTGGTAGAGGGGCATCTAAACGAAAAAATCGTGTCACCACAGTAATTAGTATCTTTAATGGTCAACAGGAAAAATGAAATTTTCTCTTCCATTATAACTATTTCATATGTAACTAACTTACAAGAAGCACACTATAAATTTGAACAACTTAGAGTGAGAAATAATAACCGTAATAAAATTTAAAATACCATTGTAACACGGCGCATGTTAGTTCCTGGTCTCACAACATCCATGTCAGTGAGAGCATGAACGAGAGAGGCCCAATCGCCATTCACTATATGCACTATGGACGCAAGCATTGCATGCTGATGCTTCTTTTCCATCCGACAGAGTAAACCAAAGTCCAGAAACCTACACACAAAGATGCCAGCAAGAAGTATTAGAGAAAGGAGAAAAAACTATCTACAGAAAACTGCAGAACACAAGTCTGAAACAGAAATGAAGAAAAGAAAATAAAGGAGTACCCTATTTGTCCAGATGATGTGTAACGCAAGTTTCCAGGATGCGGATCAGCATGCAGTAAACCAGTTTCAATTAGCTGAACTAATGTCGCCTGCACTCCTTTATTAACCTAAGACAATTGTAGTGAAAGCTGTATTCTTAAGGACTTATATAACACTTAGGGAAAAGCAGAGTAGAGTTGCTATTCTGAATTCTTGTAATGAAAAAATAAAGAAGAACCCTAATAAAATAATGGAAGAATATCGAAACCCCTAAATTACTAGATATATGTAGGTAAACAAGTTCATTATATATCAATTTAGGGCCAGCCAGCATTCAAAACTAATGATAATAAAACCCCCATTAAAATCCATCATTTTCTTCTCAACAACAGTGAAAAGTTGCTATTAATCTCAAAAATATAGAAGACAGAACATGACGCGCAATAACTACTTGTAATTACCAACCAGATCGAGAAGACGATGTCTAGCATCATTTTGCTCCCTGTCTATACAATTTTCTCCCTTCGGAGCTGGATTTTTGCTTGACAAATAAATTAGATCACTTGGACTCTCACCAACCATCCACTCCATAGTCAAAACCCTCTTCTGGGTTAAGTGTGAAAGAACTTTTGGAACACTCATGAATGGAAAAGGAGAATGAGCATCCTGCATATATATTAAGATTGTTTTAGAGGAGTAATTTTTTGCATCTAGAAACTTGCTTTGAAACATTTTTATAAAGTAGATGATATGCTCTAGTATTCCCCACAAAATATTAGTAAGTACATAGAGAATACTTGAGTAATAGGCGACTTTTAATATTTTATATAAAAGTAAATGTCATGTAATAAGAAAAAAAAAAGAAAAGAAAGACATTGCGACAGCATCTGCTCTCTAACAAAAAAAAAGGAAATTGCGACTACTTTTACTCTTTAACAAATGACGTGTCGTTATACATTACTCGCTCTCTTTTGAAAAGTGATATACTCTACATCATGTGCAATACTAGTTTTTGTTTTATTATTATACAATTAATAATATCTTTACACACAGAAGATATATATCATGCGAAGCATATAAAATAAATGTTTAAGGAATACTTGTCTATGACCTCGTTTGTACAGACATTATCCATGAGGTAAGAAATAATGATTTGTTAAGATCATTCATGTGAAACCACAAAAACAGGGAAAATATATACATATATATATATATACTATATGTATGAATTTAATTTGTATTGTGAAGAGAGGAGTGAGGACTTGAACCTAGTCATGGAAGAGGGCCACCTTACCACTGGGTCAAACCCTTAACTAATAATAACTGAATGATTCTAGAATAACAAAATAATACTTCAGGCCTTTTATGATGGTTTATAACAATTGTTACCTGTTAGTAGGAGACTATTATCGAGAAAGATAGAAGGTAAATGATCATGAGATATTGGAAGCAGATGATAGATACAGAGAGAGAGAGAGAGAGAAAGAGAGAGAGAGAGAGAGAGAGAGAGAGAGAGATTTACAATATGTAAACTGCTAAATTATTTATCAGAAACTCGGAAGCTGCTTGCTGGAAAGCATCTAGCAACATATACAAAACAACCAAGGCTCGAAATAGGACAGCTGCTAACATACAAATTTAGGAACAAAACATGCATTAACAGATCCAGACTTCTAAGCTGCTAAACCTGACATTTCTTTCCATTTACACTAAATTTTCCTGTGCATGTAGATTTAACATAGAGTACTCACTCTCAAACATACTGGAGCATCAACCATTATATTTTGACCACCAGCATTTAAACGATAGTGCAGCTGAATGCCTACAAGCTTACTTAGCCACTTCGCCCAAAGAAATTGGTCTCAAAATAAATGCATGTTGATGTCTTATGATGATAGAGGTGAGGTAATGTGACTTCTCAGACCTGAGGCATTGTCGGCTAATGCTAGCAGTCCGTCCTCTTCAATCAGGATAGCTTGAATCAACTTCATTTCCAATTAAAAACTCTAAGAGCTAAACTGGGTTTTGACTTGATGAATCTTGGGCTTGTTAAAGGCTATAGAGCCTTCTCATTTGATTGGAACCATTATTCTCTAGTAAATTTGGAAGAGGATAAATAATACTGCAAGTATTTCACAAATATCATGTAGTAACAGGCCAATACTTAGAATCATCTTAATCCTTTCACTTCTTATGTACTCTAGGTTGAGATCAACTGTGTATTCCATTCAGACTTCCTATAGAAATTAACTGACAAATCCCTCCTGACGCTTTATGTGCTCGAAAAAGAAACCATGGTTTAGCACAAGTGCACTAGTTAAACAACCTCGCTTCCTTCTGACTTGTAAAATTTGTTGCAAATATCCAAATTTGTGTCTTTCTCCTCTTAAGAATGCAAAAGGGGTTAAATATCAAGTACATGATTGACTGCGTCCAAATGATTCAAGTTGAACAGTAATTCCAAATTTTGAATCAATCTAGTCACTGTTTAAACTTTTTTGTCCACTCCGTCGGAGTCAAACCAATTTCCAGTCAAACTCAACGTAAATTGTAAACTTTTCATTATTTGTGAGGGGGCTGCTGGACGCGAAATGGGGAAGTGAAAACCCTATTTTTTCTTCTAACCACATGTGATTCACTCATTTAAAGTCTTTTTTGGCCGGATAATGGGAAAATAGAAAGGAAAAAGCATACAGGTGTCATCTAAATCTTGGGTATTCAATCAATTGCCGAGCTTATACCATAGGGCTTTCGAATTTGACGATATTTAGAAGTTACACTTAAAAAAAAATTAAACCAACATTCACAAATTTTTAAGTTAGTGAGAATTTTGGAAGAACCTCATTTTTAGTACATGATATATGTAATCTATATATGTATATTATGTTTGACAGTCAAATATTTAGTTGACTCTAACGGAGTGAACAAAAAAATTATAATAGTGACCAAGTCGAGTCAAATTTGTAATTAGTGAACACCTTGAATCATTTGGACACAAATCAATCGTGTACTTGATATTTAACCCAATGCAAAAGTATGTCAACACCGCTGACAAGGGCAAAGTTCTTTGAAAAGGCCAATCTTCTCAATTTCCCTATATTCATGATCACTTAATGTAAACATCACCGACCCAATTTGGATATTACCTTGCTCCTTAAGCTCATCCAATATCTTTGCAACCAAAGGTATCAGAATCTTTCCCTGCTGGTCAAGGAGAATATCTATAATGCACATAAATCTCCCATTTTTGCCTCATTTCCACAAAAAGAACAAGTGGGGCAGCAGGAGAACTGTTTGTTCTGACTGTAAGGCTGTGTCATTTTAATCACCATCAACAAATCTAGCTTTTCTATTTCGATCCAAAGTATCCAAAGGCCTGACTAAGATAGAACAGAATCCTACTCTTGAATTAATGAGATGCAGATTTTTATGTGAGTTTTAGGTGACAGCTCTTTGATTCTAAGGTCTTAGTAAGCCTCTATCAGTATGGAAAATCAACAAAATTTCAAGTTAATCTAGGAGGGAAAATGTATTAAAGTCTTGTTCTCTTCGTTTTAGACGGGAGCGCTAGTAGACAGTCAAATGGACTTTCTTAAAGGTACCTACTCAAGTGTGTTGTATGACCTGCTTAAGTGTATCGATGAATCAAAAAATCTCAACATTCCAAATTAAGATTTGCCTAAAATATTAAAAACTGTTCTAAATATTAACAATATATTAATTCTATTGCCAACTTTAATATTCTGTATGCATAACATGTGTAAAATGATGCAGGCATGTATTACAACTTTACTATGACTAACATACACAATAACACAAAAAAATCGCTTTAGTTTACAACCGAATGATCAGCAATATACTAAGCATTATATCAGATTCCATTTAAAGTGAGTAAGAGTACCATAAATTCCGAGGCATTTGTAGCCTCTAGTGTGTAATCCAACTCGCCTACTAAGCCTTTCCCGAGCTCATCAGCATATAGGCTAAGTTCACTTTTCCTTTTGGCTACCCTTTGCAAAATCCCCAACTGAAGCAGTTTATTAGTTATTTATGAACCTCATGTTCATGCATTTGTAAGTTACAGCAGAGTTTAAGGTTGATACGAACCCCAACACGAAGGATATAGATATCACGAATCACTACATGCCGCAGATTTGGACGTTGAACTTTCACAGCAACAGTCAAACCATCAATGGTACGTCCCTTGTACACCTGGAATGTACCGTAGGCCAAAAATTTAGTTTAGGAGAGAATACAATGGTCACATCTTAAAGCTATTCCTAATTCTAGTATATGTCCTTATTATTAGTGCATAAATATTGCAACATGTAAGTAACATAGCAGGAGGCACCTGACCAAACGAAGCTGCAGCTACTGGTTCTGGGGAAATGTAGCTAAAAAACTTTTCTGCAGGAGAACCTAATTCTTCTTCTATTATTTTCATTGCCAGATTTCTAGGAAAAGGGGGAACTTGATCATGCAACCCTGAAAACGCCTGCAGTCATAACTAAAAGTATAAAATGGAAAATAAAGCACATTTCAGCTTAACATCTTATCAACTGAAACAACATCCTGTAAGGAGATAACAGGGATGTACTTGATCATGAAAGAAGTGAGATATAGACATCCAGAAACAGATAAAGCAGCACTGTTATCTATGCTAAAAAAGGAATATACCATAAACACAATTATATACAGCAGATGGACTGATATTCAGGCATTTAGACACGTAAGAAGACATGTATATTATCTCACCTTTGTAATTTCAGAACCAATTATATCTGGTCTCGTGGAAAGGGATTGACCAACTGCATAAGCATGTGTGAACAATTAGGGTCCGAATGTACAAATGCCGGATAATCTAAACGTGAAAAATTAAAGAACAAGATATGCTTCCAAAGTCTAATCATTTATGTATGATTTTCCAATATTACCTTTAATAAAAGTTGGTCCAAGATTTAGCATTGTTTCTTTTAGCACCAGACCATATTTGTACTGGGAAATGCTCTGGTCATCATTTTTGTCCCAACTTGAGGTATATGACGAGGTTCGAATTTTAATTGCAGCAGCAGTAAAGGAGGAAACCACCTTCACATTAAAAAAAATAATGATTAAACTATTATTAGGTAACAAAGCTGCGTTTGAAGAAAATAACTCAATCTACAGCTTACACATTGTCAAAAAGATAGATCCAAAATGGTGCTAGTTCCAACAAACTGTAAATTTATAATAGATTGAACGGTCCATCGTGCGAAGATATAGGTCCTTTTAACGGTATATGCAGAATATGGAATACTAATGCGAACCTAAAGACAAGACAAAATTGAAGAACAAAAAGAGAACAATGCAGCATGTCATCATGTGCAGCTATGGCCATGCGGAATTTCATAGATGGACTCATCGACAAGATTGTAATGCAAAAAAAATATTTAACCAAACTCATATTCTAAGGATAAATCAATTGAAGTTTAACAACCTCGAGAAGTCGGAGGGCTACTAAATGAGGTCTGCAATTAAAATAATCCGCAACTTCTTGCGGATCATAGACATCCGGAAGTGGCTTCGTCCACATCTTGGAGAGATAGTAAAAGTAGTTAACATATGCCTCCAAGGCTTTTAGATCAGCAATAAGCAGATCAATGCCAGTGAGCCCTGTAAAAACGTGTCATACTTTGGTGTAAATACAGGCAAAGGAAGATGAAATGTAATGATGATATATAGTAAAGAATTCCTCCATCAAGCATAGATAGCGTCACACACACACATATACCTATACCTATATATCTATATATACACACACACACACGATAACCTGATCACTACTGAGTCTTGACTTTAAATTGGACGTATCAAGCACTTTACTTAGCAATGTGTAAAATATCTGTATCTCAACTTTAAAAGGTTTAAAGTAGATACAGATTGCCATGGATAAGAACATCCTTGTTTTTGTATCGCATTAAGGCTAACCTACATAAAACTTGATATAACAATTATACCAACAAATAAATTAGAACAGCCCTATTAGAAAAGGATATATATAATAGCCTACTCCTTTCCATTTTTTTTCTTTATAAATTTACTGAAGCTAGTCACAAGTTTATCAAATGACATTACTAGTAGGGTAGCATTTGGGAGTGTTAAGGGCGACAATGCTACATGTAACAAACACAATATTCAATAACAAAACGACGACAAAAAAAACACAAAACCTCAGCAAAGAGCAGCTAACTTGGGCATTTTCTTCAATAAGGAATTTCACATCTTATAAACTTCCATTAACTTTCTTTTAAACTATAATATGCTCAGTAACAAATTAAAATTTTTAACACACTGAGACTATAAATCTACCGTCATTTTAACATAACTCAAATATGTTTTTTTACATCTATTACACTTAATTATATACAAATATGTATCAGTCAAAGTGTAAGTACTAGGTGACCCATTAATGATTATGCTAGTTTAAAAGTACTGGTATATAGACTCGAGTCCAAAACAATTTATGCCTAGGATTTATCTACATTCTGCTATAATGATTATGTTAATATTTATCTGTGTGTCAGTATACATATATTTATACCTAAGAATGTAAATCATATTTCAAGCAAAAGGTTAAACATTTATCATTGTGTTTCTTTTAAAAAGAGGGATTATATGTGTATATGAATCTCCCTTCACCCCACTTGTGTTTTCCAGCTTACAATGTTATTTACAATTTACAACTTAGCTTTAAAGTTATTTATAATTTTGGAACATACAAGTCATTTTAAACAAAAGAGGTTACATTAGTTCAAATTGCACGTTGATGATTAATAAAATCAGATGCTTACATGTAAGTTATAGTAAAAGTAAAGATTCAAACGAGAGATTACATCTTCGGCAAATAAAAGAAAGATTGACTTGCAACATTTATTGAAATTAATTTCCTTCAAAACGATTAGCATTCCTTAAGAGGCAATGCCGCGACTTTATTAGGAGCAAATCATAAGTTAAAAAATATGTTTCAAACAAGCCTGCATTTGAAAGATACAATGAATACTTAATAATGTGGAGATACATAAAAAAAGGTTAAAAGTTAAAAACCGAAGTATCCTATATGAATGCAAGGTAGTACCTACTCGAAAATAGTGGATAACTAAGCTGAAAGACCTTTCACGAGTTACTTATAGATGCATTTCACTATTATTCTACCTCAACATCCAGAATCGTCAAATATCGAAGCAACTGAAATAGACATAAACTAAATATACTACTACAATTAAATTAATCAGTACAATCATAATTCACACATCAACACACACACATTGATCACTACACACATAAACACGCAACGACCTGGATAACACGGAGCAGGCCACGATGGAAACTGAAACGGAGGAGCACTAGCATCTTCAAGAGGCCTCATCCAAACAAAATCATCAATAGTTTTCGAGATTTCGGGAACTCGAAAAGCTTCATTCGCCCATTCTAAACCTCTACTGACTTTACTCTTAATAAACTCCACATCTTTGCTCATTACTTGTCGAAAATGCCCGAAATTACTCTTCACTAATCGAATTTGACTGCGCTGATTGTAATTACTATCAGTACTCTCACTACTAGTATTAGTGTTGTTTTTTTTGTTTGATTTCCAATCAGCTCCGGTTACGCAGAGTACCGGTAGCGACGACGCCGTCGCGACGGCCGGCATTTTCACCGGCGATGTGTGTGTGTGTGTTAATTAGGTGAATTGATGAGATGAAAATGAAGGGTGGACATTAGAGAGCTGTGTTTCTTCTTTTTGTGGTTGTAATTTATTGTTTTTGTATTCTATCATTAAAATTTAAACCGATTTCAACTTTCAGCAGATAAAATAATAATTTCTGTAAAATAATTTTATTTTCGATAAAATAACAAACGCGTTAAAAAATAATTTTTCCCGTACAGAGTTTGTTACTTTCTTTTATTTCATGTGATTTTATTTTATTGTTTATATATCTTTATAAACAAAAATAAGCTTCTTTTAACTTTTTTGTAAATACCACGAAATTTTTATCTGCTTTAGAATTTTATTGTAATTTTTTGAGCTTTAGGGAACTTATGAGCGTGATAACGAGAATACTTTTCAAACCGATGAATATTGCATGGATTGTGAAATCAAGGAGTTAATAAACATTCATATTTCATACAGACTATCAATATGAACATTTCGGAGAAAATGCCCAAAATACGCACATTTCAGCATCAACCGTCCAAAATGCCCAAATCTGGAATGCATGGTCCAAAATACCGATGAGATACATATTTTGAAAAAAAGTATCTGAGTTTATAAGAGACACGCATTTTATAAATGCGCAACACATGATACGCATTTTAAAAATGCGTATCTTCACTTATTTTAAAAAAAAATTGTACAAGATACGCATTCTGTATATGCGTATCCCCATATATGCATTACGGAAATGCGTATCCAAGCTTAATTTTTTTTTAAAATATTTTTTTTCATTTTCCCAACTGAAACAGAAGTAAAGATGCGCATGTCTCACGTGCGTATCCTATAATACGCATTCCCATGATGCCTATTCCTGGATACGCATGTGACACATGCGTGTCTGGTCGGTATTTTGGGCCATCAAATCTGAATTTAGGCATTTTGGGCCATCTATTTTCTGTGTTGGGTATTTAGGGCCATTACCAAGCATTTTGTATATTATATAAACTCTTACAATACAATTAAAAAAGAAATATACAAAAGTGCTCAGATATTTAATGTCGATGGTTATTATTGAGGGGTTGTTTGGGGTTTCATAAAAAATATAACTTATGATTTAAAGTTGAAAAATATAATATAAGTGATATGAATATCGTAACTTATAAGTTATTTAGGTGTTTGAATAATTTTACGTATAAGATAATTATAAGTTGTTGAAGTGTTTGGTAAATCACAACTTATATTACAACTTATAAGTTACAAATATTCTAAAAAAATTAAAATTTTAATATGATAATTGAACACAAGAATAGAAAATTCAAAACAACAAAATTTAAAACATAAATATTAAAATACAAATTACTAAAAATAAAAAGTTAAAGAAATACAAAATTTACGTAATTGGTAACTATCTCATCATGTTTTGCAATTCAAATAATAATAATAATAATAGTAATAATAACAATAATAATCTTTTCATTAAATTCTTTGATTTTATTGAATATAAGTAAATAAAAAATAAAAAAATATTATAATGTTATTATTAACTATATTTAATATTATAATTTTAAGTAGAAATAAATAAATACTAGATAATGAGCTTAATAATAATAATTAATATCTAAAAAATGTGACATGGATGCATGCAGTAAAAATATTGAATTGAAGGATGTGAAACGTGATAAGTTAGAATGAAAGTAAGTTGATGAAATGAGATCCCAAACAACCACCACTGAGTCCTGTGTCTGGCTCCCGGATTTTTTTAGCATAGTTGAATGGAATTTTCATTTTTTGGCACAGGCGTTCAAATTGTTTCAAAAGTGGCACAGAACGCCACTTCCTCCGGGGTTCAACCCCAGAGGCCCAGAAGAAGTGGTGTTCTGGGGTAATTCCTTTTTTTTTCTTTCCTCACGGATTGAATTGCAGTTGGGTTGAATTGTTTGTAAGTGTTTATAAGGGGGAAATATGTAATGGAGACCTAATTTTGAGTCTTCATATTAAATTAGTTAAAAATTATTTTGGTGTAAATTTTTTTTTGTTGGGTAGTCATGCAAGCCTATTTGTAGTACGTAATTTTTGTTTTTTTAAAAAAAAGTGTATGTATGACTTTTTGTGCCCTCAAAAAGGGTACCTTGGTAGTCGACAACGAAAATATTTAATGAAGACCCAGTTTTGAGTCCTAATATTAAATTGGAAAAAAACCCTATAGGAACTATAAGAAGAGGTATAATAAGAAAAAATCATATGATAAGTACAGAAGCAAACAAAATAGAAATAATTATCCCTATAAATACAACAGATATAAGAGAAAAAGATTTTTACACCAGAAAATAGGAGAAGATATAAAAATAAGAGAAAGTTTAGAATAAAACCTTTTAAAAAGAAAGATATAAGTGAATGTAAATGTTGGAATTGTAATGAAAAAGGACATTATGCTAATAAATGTCCTAAACTGAAAGAAAAGAAAGTAAAATATATAAATACATCACAATTCATAATGGAAATAGAACAAATTAAAGAAGATGACAATAGATGGTATGAATATGAAGAGTTTTATATTAGTGAAACTGATAATGAAATAAACTTTATAAATTATGAATCATCTAGTGAAAGCAATTGGGAGGAATGGTAGCAATATACATAGAAGCAGATGTAGAATATAAAAAATATAAATTCATAAAACAAAAAATATTTATAGATAGTGGAGCAGATCTATGTCTAGTAAAAAAGGAAGTTTTAGCTTCATATAGATGGGAAAAATCTAATGCACATAGAACTAGGGTATCAGGATTTAATGAACAAAAGAAGGAATTAGATGTAATAGCAAAAAACATGAGAATAAAGCTAAATAAAACATTTAGAGCAATTTATAAAAACAATAAACCAGCATGGAATATTATTGTCTGAAAAGAAATCTGAAATCTTTAAGAATAAGATAGAATATTTATGATACAAAATAGATAAAGAAGGTATACAATTACAAGATCATATAGTAACAAAGATTGTAAATTTTAAGGATAAATTAGAAAACAAAAAAGAGGTACAACAGTTTTTAGGAATAGTAAATTATGCCTCAGATCATATTAAAGACTTACCTAAATTAAGAAAACCATTACAGGAACTAACAAAAAATAAACCTTTTGAATGAACAAAAGAACATGAAAATTGTATAAAAATTCTTAAGGAAAAGGTGAAAGATTTACCAAAACATAGAATACCCATAGAAACAGATCATTTAGAATTATATACTGATGCTAGCGATATAGGATGGGGAGCAGTCCTAATAGCATATGAGAAGGATGACATAGATAAAGAAAAGCCACATATATGTGGATATGCAGGAGGAACTTGGAAACCTAATGAATCAAACTACCACATACATGAAAAAGAACTATTAGCTGTAAAATATGAGATTAAGAAGTTTCATTATCATTTATTGCCTGTTAAATTTGTAGTAAGAACAGATTATACTCAAGTAAAAGCCTTTATTACTAATAAAATAGAATTATTACCAGAATTAAATAAAAGAAGAAAATGACAATCTTTTTTCTGTTGTTATGATTTTGTAATAAAAAATATATCAGGAACAAAAAATGTGTTAGCTGACTATCTTAGTAGAGAAAATAAACAATGAAAATAGAATATACTAGCAGACAAGCTCAACCATGGAAAATAATATCGGGATCTTTAATAATATGGACTACTACTTTAAAAGTTGTAGAATTCATAAAAAATTTTGCTCTCGAAGGATTAGATGAAAATAATACAGAAAAACTAGAAGAAGCATATAAAGGATTTCTAGAAATAGAAAAACACATTGGTTATTATTTCACTCCTAATAGAAGGTATATTGATGAATTATTAATATCAATTATTAGAAAATTAAATGCCATTGAATGTCATGCATTTTGTTTTTGTAAAGGGAAAATTTAATTGTTTGTTGTTCTTAGCAGGATATGGAAAATTTTGAGAAATATATCACTTATGTCACTTCTCATATATCAACCAATAATGAAAAAATCACCAAACTCCAAAAGGAGATAGAAACCCTGGTTCAGGAGAACCAACTTTTTCTGAAACAAATTATGGAAGCTATAAAAGACAAAATAACTCTACAAGTTTCAGTTGCAATCCCTACAATAAAACCTATAACATTTTCATCAAAACTTGCAACCATGCCATCACCTTCAACCAACATATCAACTACTCTGTCAAATTTATCAATGAGTGATAGGCTGAAACACTCACCTGAGATAGTGAAAACATATGAGCAAATGATGAAATATTATGATTATAAATCTAACCCTGATGTTTGCAGACTGACAAAATCTACAAAATATCCCAGATATATTTGTTGTGAAAATGCAAAACCTGACATAGTCTATAACCTGTTTATACATGGTTTTGTTGACAAGATCTTAACAAATGAAACCATGTATTGTATATCAAAACTACCAAGTATAATTGTCAAATCCATGGAAGCTATGGTACGGGAAATGGGAGCAGGCTCATACGGAATACAAGTTTTTGATGCATCAACTGATCTGGTTGGAAAACCCATAGTAATATGCCAACTATTCAAATTAGGAAGGAATATGGCAGATATTGTGGGAGAAACCAAAAGCTTGAAATTGCCAAATCCCTGTGATATTAACAAATTCCAAGAATGGTTATGTGAAAAATGAGCCATTGGTCTAGCTACCCTCAGGTCCAAAATACAAGATATACTACGAGCTCGGAAAGTTATAATCATTTCTGAAAGCCATGGTGGAGGTTTCACCGAAAGTATAATAACCTTATATTATGATAATACTATACAAAATTCAGGTACTATGGCATTAGAGATAATGCTTGATAAAATAGAAAACCTGAAATATAATCATGCAAAACATACTACTGAATATTATCAAAGAATAACAGGTCCTAGAAAGAGACCTATTATCAGTCTAAAAGATAATGATAAAGGGAATTATGATCCCTTTGCATGATACAAAAATGGTGTGATACACCAAAACACTGTAAATTAAATGGTGAAAACCAAAAAATATGAAAGAGCTATATTACCAGAAGATAAAAGATTCCTTTCAACAACAAAATATCAAGGCAAAATGATAAAAATGGAAAAAGAAGAAAAGGAAAAGCAGATTCCCTGGAAAAGATGACAGATCCTGCAAGATATCATGGCAGACACAGAAGATAAAGATGAAGAAAATATGAAGAGACGACAAAAGAAGAAATGGCAGACAAAGAAATGGCAGACAAAGAAAATAAAAGATTCGTGGAAAAAACCTGCAAAAGAGAATTATTAGTAATTATGTAAAAGAAACCGGTTATCCCGGTAATCTGTAACCATATAGAAGGACTACTATAAATAAGTCCATACATAAAATGTAAAGGATATCAAAAAATTTCTGAAGTTCAATTCTCTCTTTGAATATGTCTGGCTAAACTTCTTCACTCTCTATAAACTCTACTAAGAATACATCATAATAATAGAAAAGATTATTTTATATGTATCATATACAATCAGGATTAATTCAGGAAAATAATACCTTGGGAAATAGCAATATGGAAGAGACCGTGTGAGGACTCCTGCATCCAGCCAAGAATATCCAAAGGAGCTTGGAGAGCGTTGAGGATAATAGGGCAAGGGTGAGTTGAGATTTCCGGTGACTAGAAAGCTATTGTAAGAGGTAAAAATTCTGATTTAAATCTTATTGTGTATGATAGTATTATAAAATAATGTTCTCTAAGATTATGATGTTTAATTAGTATGAGGTTATAGGGATGATTTTATTTAAAATAATGAATTCGTTTTTGTCTACTGCTTACTACATGCAAATATTAATCGATATGAATATGTATTTTAATGCGCCTTCCCTCTTTAGGGTTGTGAGATATATAAACGATCCAGAAATTGGTTCCCCCAAAAATTGGTATCAGAGCCAGTAATAGGCGAGAAATGAACAGTAAAACACTGTAGCGAAAGTAGCCGTGAATAGTAACTAATGAATAGTAAAAGGTACATGAATAGTAAAAATGAAAAAAAAATTGAAGGTTAAATGAGACCTCCGACAAGAATAAATAGAGAAAGGAATAAAAGATATAAATCTAAAATAATAGCAACTCTATTAATTTTATTTATAGTAGAAAACAAAGTAACACAATAGATGTGTAAGAAAATTTTATACAGACAATTAATCTGACTTATGGAAGATTTAAGGATACGATCAATTCAGTATATAGCTGATAAAGAACCAACATATAATAGGCTAATAAATCAACATATTGAAAGTTGTAAGATAAGCATGCAAATAATTAATGAAAAATTAGATATTATAGCTATATTACAAACAATGTTGGAAGAAAGAGATGAAAAAATTAGGAGACTAGAGGAAGAAAAGTTTTTATTAAAACGAGAAAAATTTATTAAAGAAACTAATTTAGAAATCGAAATAAAAGACTTAAAAGAAGTATTAACTGAACAATATAGACTAATAGACGATTTAAGATAAAAAATTAAAAAATGAATTGGACAGATCCAAATGCAATAACTAGAAATAATAGAAAACTAAAGCAATTAATAAAAAATCAAGAAAAATTAGAAATAGATCTGGAAAAATTACTAGAAAGAAAAAATAAAATAACATGGACAAGAGAGAATAACGAAGAAATTATGAGAATTTACCAACAACTTGGAAATATGATAATAACATTTAGAAATGATAAACTAAGAATACAAGGACTTAAAAGAATAATTTTAACAAATAATATAACTGGATAAAATATAGATGGATAAAATGTCATTAGAAGAAATAAGTGAAAAACAAGATATATATTATCAAATGGATGAATACGAAGGAGGAACATCACAAACCCTAAGTTTTAAACCAGATATATATAATCAAATTCAAAGTGAAACAGAAGAATTAACAATAAAAAAGATATTCAAGACATCATATTTTGAAAGAAATAAGGAAGTTAGATATATAGCCCAAAAACATGAGAATGTAATAGATATAGATACAATAAATGGAAAAACAAGAATAAATTTAATAACAGATGGATTAATAAAAAGAGAATTATCCAAATTAAAACAAAAGGAAGCAAATAAACTAAAAAATATATATTTTGGAGCAATAGAATTTACAATAAAGGCATATTTTCAGAAAAATATCGATACTCCTATACAAATATATGTATTGGATGATAGAATAATAGGAAATATACAAGATTCATTAATAGCGGTAATAAAAGGAAACTTGATATATCAGAAATTAAAATTTATAATACAACCCGATTTCAGTATATCACTAAGGGATGAAAATAAAGAAAGATCTTTAACATTATACTATAAGTTAGATGGAATAAAAATGCAAAAAGGAAGTAAAGTTATTAGTATAGAAACCAAAATGGTTTATGCTATGACTGGAAACCATCACGTAAAGAAACAAACAGAATTAGGAATAATAGTACCAAAGTTATATAATGATATATTAGAAAAAATTGAACATAAAGAAGAATCTCAAATAACAATCCCAGAAGAAATTACAATAGATTTTAGTAATAGACAAATGATTCCAAGACAAAGAATTAAACCAATATTAGAAGGATCTAGATTAAGTTTTAGAAAAGAACAAAATCCTATAAGATTAATTAGATCAATGAGTATGACGAGTAGAAAGATAGATTTAATAAAAATAGATACTGATAGTTTGAAAATAAAAATAATAATATTTGACGAAACAATAACAAGAGACTGTATAGCAGAAATTAATACCGGAGCTACCAAAAGTTTTATTCATATAAGCAAGGTAAATGAAGAAAATTGTAAATGGATAGAACCTCAGACTTATAGATATGCAGAAAATGATAGAGAAATATTTATTACTAAATGTACTAATTTAAAGTTTAAAATATTAGACTTGAAATATAATATAAATATAGGAGTAATAGAATATGATAGTTCGAGTGAATTATTATTAGGAAGCGATTTCTTAAAAATGATAAATTATAAAATTAATAATAATGGAATAAAGATAGTAGATCAAGGAAAAGAAAGATTTATAGAAAAACTATGAATATACAAGAAAAATTAAGGAATAAGAAAGAAAAGTTAAAGAAAATACAGAGTATGTTAGAAAGCGAAATAGATTCACAAATAAAATACTTAGAATATAAGGAAAGACAAACAAAGTTAGAAAATGATATTAAGAAATTAGAAGAACAGAGTAAAAATACTAGTAAATATTGGATAGATGTTGGAAATGGTTGGAAGAAGCGAATCAATAAATAATAAAATGTCAGACTCAGAATTTATAAAAAATTTATGGGAAGAAATAATAGTTAAGGAAAAACTAAATGCAATAATGAGATTGGTAGAAAAACAAGATAATCAAGAAAATTTGAGACAAATAATAAGAGAAGAATTAACAAGCTTATGGAATAATTCTGAAATACCTACTTTAAAAATGATACTAGACAAGTTAATAAAATTAGAAGAAGGAAAACAAAAAATTATACCAGAAAAAGAAATTACAAATAAGCCAGAACTAAAAGCCATAAATGCATGGAGAAGAGTTAATGAGTCAATGATGATAGATATAAGTAAAATGAAACCTAATATATCTGAACCAATAGGAAAGGTATTAGATAATTTGGGACAACTTAGTAAAAAAGGAAAGTTCTAATGGAAACTAAAGAACAAAAAGAATATAACGTGATAACATTTTTAAAGAATCATGGAAAAGAAATTTTAGAAAGAGAAAAATATAAGTATGAACCATTAAAAAAGGAAACAACTAGTGAAAGCAAAGTTGAGTTTAAGATTGATACAACTGTGATAGAATATTTAAAGTCAAAATTAGAACAACAAAAGGAAGAAGTAGAAGAAATAAGGACGGAGAATAAAAAACTACGATTAAATACTAATGAAGAATGGTTAGAAAAATATAAAAAATATAAAAATAAATATAAAAAAACTAAAAAGGAACTAAAAGAGGTAAAAAGTGATTTAAGACAAATAAAAAAGGAATTAAATGAAAAAACAGAAGAAAATAAAAAAGAAATAGAAATATTGAAAAGGCAATTAAATAAGTTAAAAGAAAAAAAAAGGATACAAGTGAAGTTTCTAGTACTGTATCTACAAATAATAATACAAGCACTAGTGAATCGGAACAAGATAATTTAGGAAAAAAGGTGAATATAATAGAAGAATATAACAGTAGTTATGAGGAAAATTCTGAAATAGAAATAGAAAATAAAAATATAATAGAAGCTTTAGAAAGAATGAAAAATGTAAATGCAGTAATAAAACAAGAATCGAATAGTGACCAAGAAGATAAAAATAATTATACTGATATAGAAACTGAAGGAATAAAAAATGAGGAGATGGATAACTATCCAGAAGAAGAAGTAACCGACCATAATATGGAAGTTATAACAAGATATAGGAACACAATACCAAAACACATACCAATAGGACAACATATTGAATTTAAAAAATTCATAGGATCAATGTCACAAGGCGTAAACTTAAATGGATACTTTTTAGACTTAGATAATGTATATGAAGAACAAGAAATTAGCAGGAGAATAACTGATTGGAATTTAGGAATGTATATAACATTAATGAATTCCACTCATACAGATGAGTTAGAATATACTTATAACTTGATCTCAAAAACGTTAATTGGAAAGGTAGCATATTGGATAGAATCCATAGAATATCAGTTAAAAACTGAAGTACTAAGGTATGCAACGGATTGGAAATCAATGTTACAAATATTTGATATGATATTAAAAAGAGAATTCTTAGGAGAACCTTGGATAGTAGCTAGAGACCAAGTTCTAATAGAAAGAAAAATAGAAATAATAATGAATCTAAATAACATGAAATGCTGTAAAATTAACAAGTTACCAGAATATACTATAAGTTTTACTAAATTCTTTTATGAAGCTAGATTCTTACCCGAAGAAGGACATATATACCAACAATTATATTATGATCATTTACCAGAACCTTATAATACTGAGATAACTAAGGAATATAATAAGTTAGAACCCCGTGAGAACACTCTGGGTGAAAGAATAAGAGTACTAAGAGGATATCTAATGAAAAAATGTGAAGAATATAGGGTACAACAGAAGGTTAAAAAGGATAAAAAATTAGGATTAAGAGAAATATGTGGATTCACTGAAAGAAGACAACAAAGAAATGTTTTTATGAAAGGGTAGTTTAATTTTTTTTTGCTGTAATAGAAAACAATAACATCTTTTAGTAAAAGTAACAAGATGAAATCGACTTGTCAACTTTTAGAAGTCCCAATCTTTAGACAAATATGAAAAGTTAAAAGAAGTACTGTGTGTACGTAAAGAAAATGCAGATTTCCTAAATTCACGGGAGTAGGCACATGCAAATTTTTTAAATGATTTGACAAGTCAACTTTTATTTTGAACTGAATGACACGGGTGAATAATTTCATTTTAAAATTTATAGGGTCAATAATATCAATTATTTCCACATTTGTAACTGCACAAGCCTAATATTACATATTGACCATGTATAATTATGCCTATAAATAACTGCAAAACTATAAGCCATCAACTAAATTTCCCCCTTTGTAGTATATTAGTTTCTAAATTTTGAGGCTGCTACAGTCAGGTCATGTACAAGGGCAAGGGACACGCTAGTTCTGATATTCATAATTACGGGGAAGTTAATTGGTATAAATGGATCGAATCTCAAGCACGGGATGAAGCTCAACAAGCAGAAATTTGGCAGGTCAAACAATTTGTGAGAAGAATGCGAGGTATACGGGCCGCACAAGGGCATGCCGTACGTGATAATGAACAGTTCGTTGGCTATGGGGAAATGCACTTGAAGTTTATGAAATCATCGATCGAGTATGAAGAAAACATTAATAAGAATTTCAACTCTGGTCACATTTCAAAGGAGGAACATGAGTACGAGTTAAATGAAATATCTCGAAATTACCACTTCATGGAGGACGAGTTTGAGATGAGGAAAAAGGAGTACGAGGATGCATACGCAAAGCGTAGGGCTGAAAGGATACGTGAAGAGCACAAGGAGTGGGATGAAAAATATGCGAAATATATCGTCAAACTTGGGGATTTTTCTCAAGGACACGATGATGCTGGTATGGCTACAACTATATGTCATGGAAATCAGGGGCCCCACTCATTGCCATCGCGTGATACTCGGTCGAGTACGTACGCCTCGACCTACGGATATAGGGAGGGAGGTCATATGCATACATCCCCTCATATACAAGAGGATGAGGACGTTGATGATGAGTTTGATCAGTACGTAGTTAATCTTGCGGATGACTAAAAAAATTGAGAGGTTCATTCATTTTCCAATTTTCAGCTGTAATGTATTTCTCTTATTATATATTTACATAATCAATGTTCCCTTGTAATGTAATTTGTTCCCAAGATGAATGGAAAATGCACTCGTTATTGCATTTTTTGTTTATTACTTTACAGAAACATTTGTACTAATTATGATAATATTCCCAAAGTTGATGATTTTTTTAGAAGTGGTTGTAAATTTATTTTTGGAAAAAGTTTGTTCTACGTATTAGTTTTTTTGGAAAAGTAAGTAGCACGTGAATCTTACATGCATGTATTATTACTTGTTGGTAAATTTATGAGTTTTGACTACTCAAAAATGGAAGTATAAAATGATGATAAGGAAGATGACAAGGAAATGAGTTAGGTATCCCGTGAATACACAGTAGAAAGCACATGCAACAGTTTGACTAAAGTTTTTACTTTTTTAGAGATGAAATTTAAAAAAGTTACTTTTACGAATACCAGTCTGCAACTGCAAAGTTGGAAGGGTCCTCCACAGATAGGTAGCCACATGCAGACTGCAAGAAAGTAATTGAGTAGTCTTGTCAAATGCAGTAGAAGTTGTAAAAGCTGTATGATGTGACAAATGAATGTTAACTGTTTCGAAGCAGTATGAGACGTAAGTAACATGTTAATGTTACAGGCATGTCTACTTAATTTGTGTGGCCTTTCGTCCTTGTTTATTATGTAAATGTGATGTTGTTCGGAAGTTAATATTGTATACTAATAGAAGAGCAATGAGCTACACTTATTCGAGCTACTGGTCATAAATGGTTTTGTGATGATGATTTTAGATATTCAATGAATCCAAATTTACGTTACTCAAGAGGTTCAGTAATCACGATGCATAGGGAGTGGGAATGGCGTGTAGGGTGTTTGAAAATATGTGTAGCCCAATGTCAAGAACATGGAGTGCGAGTAACTAAACAACGCGCCATACACATGCAGCGAGACACCGCTCAACAACTGGAACTAGCTTTATTCCGTGCAAGAGAGGAAGAGAATCGAATGAGAATGTGTTTAAACCGGATGGATCTACAAACAAAATATAGGGAGTTTGCTGAAGATGGTGACCATCACAACGCAAGAATGTATCATCATTTCGCTACGAGTCCCGACTATATTTTCGATTGCTACTTGTCCGATGATGAGTAATATTTCTGAATATTGTATTTTGATAGTGTACTTTATTATTTTGAGCTTTTGAAATTATTATTTTATATTTCTGAATGATTTGACTACTCAGATAGTGTGTGAGTGTTTATGATAAATTTAGTATGAAGTACTGTACAAATGTAATGTGACGTAGTTGTTAGCATGCCCTATAAATGTCTTGGTCATTTTAATTGGAAAGCATAAAATGGATAAGGGTAAAAAAAGATCATCACCAAGCACATCTAAGTCCATTTGGCATCAACTTAGTATCGCGGAATGAATCGGTCGCGGAAAGAAAATGAAAGAAGATGAGAGTGGCACTCAGAGTCATGATGCAGGTACATCTACTTTTGGACACCCTACTCAGCGCCACAGCCCTTATGTTGGTGCATCTACTATGAACCACATTACTCAGACCTCTTATGCTATTCCTAGTGCCTGGGCTACTGGATCCAGTTGGGGCAATTCTACTCAGACTCATTACAGTCATCTGGTTCAGGCTTTTCCACAGCCTACATACAGTTTCCCGCCCGAGACAGGTGGTTCAGGATTCTCTTTCCAGACCCTGCCTAGGGGCTTCGACCCCTGGTTAGTACGTGATTTCTCCGCACAGAGTCATGAGCAGGGGCATGAGATGCATACACCCCCATCATGCAGGATACAGATGTGGAGGGTGACAATGAGGAGAAGGATGACGATGATGAGGAAGCTGATCCTCCTATACAGCTCAGACAGCAGCCCCGTAGAGCAGTGAAATGAAAGGGGAGGCTATGCCACACCGGCGAGAGGTTCTGTGGCTGATCAGTACTATTTCCCATATTTACAGACTTGTTATTTTTAGTTTCCCATATTTTCATTACATATTCAGTTCAGACTTATTTTTATTTGTTCTCGTCATATTCAAACTTGTTATTTTTCTTACCCCACAATCTAGTCACTTTAATTCACGGTATTACATTTCAAGGTATTTCGTAAGTAATATTCAAAACGTACGTACTTAAAGAAATTAAAACTGTCACATTCTGCAAATAACGTTAAACAGATGAAACAAAATAAATAAACTAATACATGAACAAAAACATAATAAGTGAAATGGAAACACAATCACAACATGACCACCATCAATGCAATTACTTTAATTGATTTCATCTGCAAAAAAATGATAACTCATATCAAATAGTTATACTTTCCTCTATATTTCATTAATATGATTTGACATCCACATGGCTCTTTTCAGTATTCCTCTTGCACAATTATTTAATTTGCTTGCATGTGCTTTCTACTATGTACTCACGGGAAAGGGTCTATAAATTATTGTCATATTTCACATGGGTGGGAGTAATGACACGTACATCAACAACACTAACATCATGTACATCTTCATTACTTTTATATTCCACAACTGTTAGTCTTATTAACTTTTCTTTATCACCCGACTACTTACACTATATAAATTATACACCATCACACATATTACATCCAAGCAGTACTACGATGTCATCGTCCATAAATAAGAAGTGGTTGCTAAGTGAAAGAGATGACGAATACCGTAGTCTTAGGGTAAGCGATCCAGTGGAGTACTTTGCTGGTGTACGTCGAGAATGGGTATTTTGACATGAAGAATCTGAAAGCCGTACACATGATCTTATTGTGATGAGTGCAAGGGTTTCGCTTCGTCGTTCTCTATCCAAATATCCTCGGCCTCATGAAAATCTTCCTTGGTATGAATTTAGGCGAAAAGTGGTTAAAGCCGTGACCCTTATTCAACGGGAAAATAACAGAATGTTGTTGCGTAGGAGTCGTTATTATATGTTCGAACTAGCACAAGATTCAGTTCGTGCTTCTGGTAGAGAGCTTACGGAAGCAGAACAACACAGACTATTATAGAATGAGGATTACATTTCCGATGATTACATGTCTGATGAACAAACTTGACAAGAATTATTGTGTTCTGATTTGAGTGGTTGTATTTTCCTTTTTGGATTTATGCTTTCTAGCTCTATATTAGTCGTTTCTTTCTTTGTTGTAATATTATTATCATTAATAGTTGGGTGCTCATTTCAGTTTATTTTGGAATTACTGTTTCGTATTAGTAAACAGTTGAAACCACATGCAAGCATTTTCAATAATTTGAGATAAACAGTGAAAAAGTTAAAGTGGAATGACATTTTCAAACAATACATGACACGTCAAATCCTATACATGACATAAAGAGGAAAATATAAGGCTTTGTATGTAAAGTCATTGGATGTACGGAGTTTCCCTGCCACTTTACAGCAGATAATGATTCCGTAATTTTCAAAATAATGCAGGTGAGAGCAACAATGACAAGTCACAATCAAGTTTTGAATATGAACTATAATTGTATAGTATGTTTAGCACATGAACTGTCTTTCAAAGTACCTCATGTCTTCTTTACCAAATCACTTATAAATAGAGAGTTACAACCTCATGAAGTCACACTCATCAAAAGTAAATATGTCTTCACTCCCAAATTTGGATTATCGTTTTTGTGAAAAATTAGCTATTGTAGCGCACTACTGGAAGGGTAGTGACGCAGGAAAGCGATTTATCAAATATCCCGATGGTGCTTGCATTTACGAACGTTGGAATCGAAGATCCGCTTGAACCCCGTGCAACATTTCTCATTGAAATTCTTAGGGAATAAATTACCACAGAGAATGTAGCCCACTCTGCAGAAATCCGCGAGTTGCAGCGTGAACTTGAGGAGTCAACGAGGGAATTGCAGAGAATGAAGGCGTTCATCGAGTCCCATACCTGGAAGATCAATGAAGATGATTATGACTCCGATGATGATGACTCCGATGATGCAGATGACTGATCCGGTTCATATATTGTTGGCTCTTAATATTTATATTATTGCATCGTACTCATTTTTATTCATATATCGTCTTATTATTCTGTATCAAACTACGCATAGTTTTTCAACTGTGTTTTATTATGTAACTGATGTTATGTAATAGAATTTGTGTTTCAAGTCAAGTATTTATTATCAGCAAATTAGTTCATGTCAAATATATGGCTTCGTCAACAACAAATATTCCCCCATAATACACTATTCCATGAAACTAAAACATAACAAAACAAAATTTAAAATTAAAGTATAATTTACGTACTACAAATAGATTTACATCACTAGTGAACAGAAAAAAAATTAAACCAAAATAATTTTCTACAAATTAATTATGGGATTTGCTAAACATGACCGCACGTAACAATTGCACACTCGAGTACCTTGGCACCCTTTTCAAAGCCAAAAAAATCTTATATAAACTATATTTTTTAAGAACAAAAAATACGTACGAAAAATAGGTTTGCATGACAATCCAAAAAAAAAAATCACCAAAATAATTTTTTAACAATTTAATATTAAGACCCAAAAATAGGTCGCCAACGTTGATTTCACTCTTACAAAGTTTACAACCGTTTACACCAACTGCAAGTCAATCAGGAGGAAAATGGAAAAAAAGGAATTACCCCGGAACGCCACTTCTCCTGGGCCTCTGGGGCTGAACCCCGTAGGAAGTGGCGTTCTGTGCCAATTTTGGAACAATTTGAACGCCTGTGCTAAAAAAATGAAAACTCCATTCAACTGTGCTAAAAAAGTCCGGGAGCCCTTGTGTCTTGTTAAGATTTAGGGCCCGTTTGTCTTCTAACTTATAAGCTACTTTTGGCTTATAAGCCCGTCAATACTTATCTCGTACTGTTTGTCGACCCAACTTATAAGTTGAATTTACAACTTATAAGTTAATAAGTTGAATGTTAATCACGGCGTATTTTTTCTCAACTTATTTTGATTTTTCACCTTTTTATTAATTTTAGTTTTTTAAATATATGTTTTAAAATGTTAAGTTAATTTAAAAGTCATGAATTAAGATAACCATATTTAAAAATTATTTATTTTAGTTCATTTAAGTTAAAAAAAAATTTGACTTATAAGTAAAGTTAACCAAACACTTACATAACTTATAAGTATTCATCTACTTATCACTTTTAAGCCACTTATTAATTTTAAGTTATAAGTTATTTATTTTAAGATTTCCCGCCACTTAATGGATTCATTTTGTTTACTAGCTCACTATTCTTTACTCCCGGCCAGCAGCGGATAGAATAGAAAGTACAACCCGACATGGGGTCTCAGTAGAACATATATCTCATTGTATGACCATTTTCGAGAGTTGTATTGAGTTGCAAAAAATCGTATTTTTGTAAATTATTTTTGAAAATTAGTATATTTGCAGATAAAAAAGTATTTTTACAATTTTTTTTAAAAATATAATAATAATTTTGCAAAATATTTCTAGACTTGGATATTTTTCAAAAAAGCCCTCAAAATTTTAGGTGAACAACATATCAACAATGACAAATACATCTCGCAAATCTCAGTAAAAATAATTGTATCAAATGTCAATTTCAGTTTTTGCTCATAAACCAAAATTAAAACAACCATGAAATATATGTGCCAAACAAAATATAGGTAAGATTGTTCAAACCCCGACAAACAACATAACGGTATGCACAACAGGTTATCTCAATATAGGGTACCCAAAGAAAAGATCATGGATAGGTCACTTAAAAATACAACTTACTTAATTCGAAGAATTTCAATTCATGTAAATTCAAAATCGACTAAATAGGTCACTAGCTCATCCAAGTCCATTAAGTTGACGATAAAAAACAATTTACACAAATTTACGAACAAGCCAATAGCAAATATCTTTTCTATATATAATTGGAGAACAAATGTATAATTTAATGAGATTAAAAAGTGTCATTGAAAAGACTCAATTACCCATATTTTTAATATTTATATAAAAAATGTGGTTTGTGGGAATCGAACTCAAGTTATTTCATTCAACTATACAACCTCTTACCACTGCACTATATTGTCACATGTATTTTTTATCATGCACATAATATGTAAGTGTGCTAAATGAAAGTTTTATTTAACTTTAAAGATACTTACTTGAATTCCGAAAAAAAAATAGTTAGTTGAATATTTGTACAGTTAATTTTAAGGAATTGAATTTCAGATATAAAATTAGGCATAGTATATAAATGGATTATTATCTTATTTATTAATCATTTTTTAGTTTGAAAATATATCTCATATATTTTAAACATATTTTTATTATAAAAAGTAATTAAAATGTACATATATAATTTTAAAAAAAATATTGAAAATAGAATCACTTATATATAAATAATTTATATTGGTATTACATATTTAGATAAGTTCGAATTATATTGAGTCAATGCATTTTAGAACTTGGCTCATTGTTAAAAAAATATTCGAAATTTGACTACATGACCCGACCGAAAAACATCGTCACATTCTACGTTTAGTAAATTTAAATTACAAGCTCAGCGAGAATATCTTACCAATAATGTGATTTTTTTTAATATTTTATGTTAATATAAATTAATGTGTTTGATGTCTTTATATGATCAAGTCAATTGATTATTTATATTAAAATTACTAAATTCACTGATAACGTATTATTATTTTTGGAATTTGTCCCGATTTTAAGAATATTTGAAATTTGAAATGAGATCTCACGAGATTTGTTAAAACTAAGATGATATTTTAAATCGATTTATTTTTAATTTTTTACTTTAAAAAAACTAGCTTTTTAAAAAGAGTTCTTTTAAATAGCAATATTCATTGATCAAGATAATATTGTACAAATATTTTGAATTATTTTAATATTTTGAAATATTCAAATAAAAGTTATATCTATACTATATTGTAGCATTTGATTCAATGCATTTTATATTATTTAAGGGAAAAACATATATTGTTCAATAATTTGAAGGAATTAACAAGGTCAACTGATATTTATAAAACTTTATCGAACTAAAAGTTTTTAATTTTTGGAGAATAATATAAAATGTTATCAAGTTATTATATGAAGAAATATTAGAGTCGTAATGAAAGAAACTTAAAAACGGTTTAAATAACGATATAGTTACAATTTTTCTTTAGAATTCTTGATAAAAATCATAAATATCAATAATAAGTCTTAAAAATATATAATTCATTTTTAAGTTACAACCATGATTGATACTCGGTTGCGTAAAATATAGATGGATTTTTTGTCAGTGATAATGTGAATACCATATATAAATTATATCAATTTATTTATTACATAATTTTAATTTTTGAATAATTATAAATGCATGTTATTTAAGTAATCAATTGTCTCACTATATGTTAATAATGATTATACATGTACATAAATCAGATATTTAGCATATAAATAATTGAAATCATCATAATTTACTAAGAGATGTAACATACAATGATTTACATGCTAACACACACATACATATAACTTAATCTTGCTTTGTTAATAGTAGTGTAAATAAAAAACTAATATTTTCCCATACATACATACGTTGAATTTCAAAAACTAATATTTTTTGTTAAAATCAACTTTAATATTAATATTAATGTAAATTTTACATTATTGTATATTATGATTGCAAGTCATTCTGACTTCGGTTATAAATTTTTTATCTTTTTAAATTGAGTAAATTAATTGCAAGTTAGTGGTGAACTCAGTAATAATATAGAGCAGTACATATAGTTTATTTAAATAAGATTCAAGATTTTGGTCAACTCTGTATTCAACATATATGTTAATTTTTAGTTTTTTATTTATAAACATACTAACGTCATTTTACAGATTAAGTTTAATCTTTTCATTTTAAACGTACACTTACTACCCTGTTTATTTTCATTCATTAAATATAAAATAATGTGTAAGAAAAATATAATATAATAATAGTTGAGAGGATATTCACTCCTAAAAGTGAGGAAATATTCGAAACTCCTAATGTTACAGAGGGGACATGAAGCTTGTTGGAGAGAAATTTTATCTCCATTTCTTCAAAATTTGACTAAGAAACCTATATAAGGTTATTGTTAGAGTTGCTCTAAAAACATTATAATTGCATGATGCATAAAAAAACTCTAGAAAATGACCCGTGCCTCGCACGTGTTATTATGCTAGTTACTACAGGTAATTGAACATGAATTAAGCAATTTCACAGTGTTAATTTTCATATTCAAAAGTCAAGATCGTAGCATATACATACAAAATCTCAATTAAAACACTTATATGTGTGTGATCAAATACAACCAAATGCAATAAATAGATAGAATAATACAAATCAAACAAAAATTAAAAGAGAAGGGCTGAAAATTACGGTTAAGAGCTCTGCGAGAGAGATAAAAAGAGATAGATAGATAGATAGGGATGAGGGAGGGAGAAAAATTGGGGCTTTTATACCCTAGTTTTGTAGGCGATGATTTATATAGGAAGTTGATATGTGCACACCCTAAATTTATAGGCGCGCACCCTTTCTTGATATTAAGATCACAATACCATTATGTATATCTTTAATTCAAGCCTACTTCCAAATTCACCGAGGATAAATTGGTTCCAATGTTAGAAGAAATTGATGATGTCAGTTTATAGACTATTATAGATTATTGTGAAGGGTAGTAAGCAAGGTGAGGGACATGGTGAACATAAAAGAAGCCCTAAGGATAAGGTGAGAGAGGTGAGTGAATCCCAACCTAGCCACACCACAGTCCCCCAACAAGTTGTGCTGATTAATAAGGAAAGTACAACATTGCTAGTTGCATCCTCCTAAAAGGATATAACTATTGAAAATAGCTCATCTCCAAGAGCACAGAACAAAAGGGGTAGGGACACTCATGCCAAACTTAAACCAACATTAAAAAGAAGAAATTAAAAACTCTGGAGGAGTCATAGGATGCTCACACAGTGCCAACTGCAGTCAAAGACTCAGTTCATGCACCATCTTAAAGTCAGATTGATGTGGCTCCAATAAATGTGGAGTCACAGCTAAATTATCTCTCAATTGAAACACCTCATACACACAATTCTCCCAAAAACTCACTGGATGTGGACATGATAAACACATCATTTCCTGATTTTCCATCTTTGAAACTCATGGAGGAGCCAAAATCTAAAGCAAGTGAGCATCATCTTATTGATGATTTGTTGGCTCACTTGCCCTTTCTTTCTGAAATTACTGATAAGTTTGTGCATACAAATCTCAAATCAATCACCACAGACTCAACTGTAGTTTCAACTCCTAACTCTTTGATTTCTGCCTCTTCGACGGATATTTCTCATCCATTGATCAATGATTGTCCTTCGACGGATATGCCTAACAGCAGTCATCCGTTGATTCTCACAACTGCTATTTTAACAAAAATCTCTTATCCGTTGAAAGTCTCTACACAATCTGATATTTCCAAAAGTGTGACAAGTATAGACGACTTAGTAGTTGTACAATAACTTCTAGGATTGAGGGAAGTGAGTGATATGAGTGAGAGGTTGGGCTGCTCCCAGGAAAAAGGAGAGGAAAAGAGTGAACATATGCATGCTATTTCTTCCAGTATGAAAAAATAAAGTGAGAGGAGTCCCACCTTAGATGGTGAAGGTGAGGGTGTGAGGTTGGGGAGTCAAGAGGAGCCCTTGATGCAAAAAGAGAGAGAACATGAGATAAAAGCAGGTACATAAGAACAATGGGAGGAACCTATTACAAGTGAGTTAAAGGATGTCAATGAGGCAGACAAAAAGAGACTATTTCAGCAAGAATATCAAGTTGTTATAGATTTTGTCTCTTTTGATGCTGAGGCATTTACTCACCCTATTCCAGCATAGCAAATCTTAGCTGAACAGGGCAATAAGGATGCAATGAGGACTCTAAATTTGGTACACATCACAACCTCTATGCTAAGGGAAAAGGATACAATCAACTCTCTTCCACCTACAACTGGTGATGATTTTGAGTTTAATTCTGGTGATTCTTTTGGGGATGATTCTCATGGAGAAGATGCTGATGAAACTGGCATGAACACAGGGGGAGATGCAGAATCTAGCTCATCTACGGACACTCCATCCTGGATGCTCACTAAAGATTACAGTTATCATCACTTCACATCCACTCTATTCAAGCTCATCCATCAGACTCAAACAACCTGGCCACCACCAATGTCAGTACCAAAAGTCTTCTACAAGCCCATCTTGAATCTCTGCAACTGCACAAAATTCAGACTCTCAAACAAACTCAAGATGTGGATGAAATCAAGAACAATATTGAAGAAGGTAAAAAGAACATCAATGAAAGAATGTAGTTCAAGCTTTTTGAGTCAACCATGATAGACATTCAACAGAAACTCGGGAAGAAAACTGACTTAAATAGAAATGTTGAGGTATTAGATTTAAGATTGACACAAGTTGAGGATTCAGTTGCCAAAATTCAAGCCAATCAATAAACTCAGACATATCTTCTTCAACAATTGGTGGCTCCTCAAACTTCCAACCCTGCCTTACTTGATGATAACAAAAAGGGGGAGAAAGATGTGCATGTCCAAGTCAGTAAGGTAATAGTTCCAGCCATTACCTTCACAAAGCCACCAATGTTTGACATTATTGATTTGATCATCTTAGCAGCAGCTGAACTCAAGCTGAAAGAGAAAAAGAAGAAAATTGATGAAATAATTGAGAAGGAATTTGGTCCAATTGCCAATTAAGACAAATCTGAAGCACTCCACTCAATTAAGACCAATTCTAATAGATGAAATGAAGTTGGGAAACATGGAAAGAGGTCAAACCTCATCTAAAAGACATCAACATGCCATTGTGATTTTGAAGCCTAAGAAACACTCGTCAAAAAATTCAAGCAAAAATCCAATGGACCTAGTCTATTCAACTCCTAAACCTGATGAAAAGAAGCTGTTTGGTCACTCTATTGCAAATCACAAAGATCCAAGAGAATCAGTTTTGAAGAAAAGGATAGCAAAGATCTACAAGCATGACAAACTGTTTGTGTGATAGCTGGACATCCTTAATTTGGAGAAGCCAAAAGAGAAGAGAGATTGAGGCTCAAATCTCAGAAAACCAGGCTGACTTAGAAGCAACTAAACAAGCTGAAAAGCCTACTATCGAGTCAGAAACTGAGAAACCTGCTACCATAATTGAAACTAAGAAGCATGAGGAACTAAAGCAGAAATATGTGAAAAGGGTAAAGGAGAGTAAAAAAGAAGCTGATATTTGAAGAAGAAAATAAGAACCAAAGCCAACTTAGTCTACTACCAAAAAGGAAGCTGATATTTGAAGAAGAAAAATAAGAACCAAAGCCAACTTAGTCTACTACCAAAAATCAACCAACTATGCCCACAATGAAGCAAGTTGAAATCAAGATCCATCCTGGTGTGAACTTCCATGATGAGCCAATAATTCCCAAGGATGAACCAATAGACTGGGAAAAATTTCCTATACTTGAGATGAACATCCCAATTCTAACCACTTCAAAAAGAAGAAAGAGATCAGCAAGCAAGCAAGTCAAGTTTACCCATTCCAATCCAAGGCCTCATCTAAACCCAAGCCAACAGTCAACAAAGGATATCAACTCTTTATCTGTGATATAAAGGAATTTTCAGATATTAATCTTTACTTTGATGAGCTAGTTAAAGTTAGAGGTATTAATGCCTACAATAGACTTCCAGAAAGATTAGTGTTCAGATACAAGGGTGGAAAAGAAATGACTTGGCCTCTTCACAGGATTCTCAATGAAGGCTACATTGTCTTAGTTAAAGTATTATCTGCAATCAAGAAAGATTTTGGATCCACCAAGGTGGCCAAAATAGAGATACTTAACAAAATTCAACAACTAAGACAAAGTTGGAGATAC